>NC_053389.1:150147427-150447427 GCF_905171765.1 Bufo bufo | reverse complement strand
ATGCACACCGTGTGCTGGCCGTTCCGTGCATGTGGAACCTGCATTCCTCAATTTAATGGAGGCCAGTATGGCACAGGTGGAGGTAGTATTTAGTGTAGGTTCCTGTCCTAAAGTGATCGTCCTGTCGTTGGCGGACAGGCACAAATAATTTTTTACAAAATGTATTTGCCAAGAATCTCACATTTCTAACATAGCATTAGCAGTAGTACATTTTCTGTAGTGAGTATGGCATGATTGTACAGTATTTACTTTATTATTTGTGTTTGCAGAGTGCTGTTGCATTGTTTTTTGTTTGTTCTTTTTTGCTTTCATACACGTATTAGTATATACAGTACATATATATATATTGTAATAACTAATAAAATTATGTAACATCAATAAGCAAATTTAGAGCTTTTGGCAAACAAGTCTACAATTGTAATATCCACCAGGCCTCCCTAGCTAGAATTTTATACTGCCAATTACCTCCTCTTTGGGGCTCGTGTACTTTTTGCAGCCAAAAACTTTAAAACGAGTGACATTCCCCAGGGCTGTATTTGCAATAAGGCACCTCAGGGCATGTGCTTTGGGCGCCAGGAACTTGGGGGTCGGCACTCTACTAAGTACAGTCGCCAGCTGTACTTAGTACAATTTGGTGTTTACAGCATTAATTAACACTGGGGCCCCTCCTGAATTAAACTGTATCAGCTCTGTTTACCCTAATAGGCCTTAATCCTCGTAGACTTGCTCATAGGCCTCAGGCCTCGTATACCTAAGGCCTATGAGGCTGTAAATCCTGGGGCAGGCAGGAAAGATGACATCATCATGCTCACCTGAGCCAGAACGCAGTGAAGTGGGACATTCCTTGCAAATTCGGAACAGTAGGCAACCATGCTAGACTGGAAGTGGTCTGCAGGCTACATTGCAGACAGCGGGGAGCATAACTTGGTGAATTTTGGGGGGTATTATTATTTTTTCCAATCCATGCCACTTAGGGATATTACTTCTGGGGAAAAAGTGGGAGATATTATTACTGTGCACTGGGCACCGTTGGGGACATAACTACTTAGGGGACATTGTGGGGAACATTACGACTGGGGTGGGCACTGTGGGTGGGGAACATTACAACTGGGGGGGGGGGCACTGTGGGGAACATTACTGCCAGCACTATAGGGGCAACATGGGGGAGTTACTGGGGAATGCATAAAGGGCATTACTAGAGGCATTTGGACTTTAAATACTGGGCCACTATAGGGGCATCACTGGGGGCACTATAAGGGGCCTTACTGGAGGCACTGGGGCATGTAAATACTGGGGACATTATTATTACTTGGGGCACTATAGGGGACATTATTTATACTGAGGCACTATATTGGTGTTTTTACTGGGAGTACAATAGAGGGGTAATAATGTTGGCGGCACTATAGGGGCATTTTTATTACTAGGGACATTTTAGGGGACATTATTTCTGGGGGCACTACACAGGCATCATTACTGGGAGCAGAAATGGGGGGATAATTATTACTGAGGGCATTTTTGGGGACATTATTATTACTGGAGGGCACTATAGGGGCATTATTATTGCTTGAGGCACTATAGGGACTTTATTACTACTGGGGGCACTATATACAGTAGGCATTATTATTAATGGTGGCATTACAGGGGGCATTATTACTAATGGGATTCTGCTGGGGTGTTATAGCATTCTGCAATGTGGTATTAGTTCTTCTGGGGGCACTATATTGTGTTGCACTATGGTATTTGGTCCTTCTGGGGTAGTATATTGTGTTGCACTAAGGTATTTGGTTCTGCTGGGGCAGTATATTGTGTTGCACCATAGTATTTGGTCCTGCGGGGGCAGTATATTGTGTTGCACTATGGTATTTGGTCCTGCGGGGCAATATATTTGTTGCACTATGGTATTTGGTCCTGTTGGGACAGTATATTGTGTTGCAGCATGGTATTTGGTCCTGCGGGGGCAGTATATTGTGTTGCACGATGGTATTTGGTCCTGCGGGGCAGTATATTGTGTTGCACTATGGTATTTGGTCCTGCGGGGGCAGTATATTGTGTTGCACTATGGTATTTGGTCCTGCGGGGGTCCTGGAAAGGTATGATACAGACTAAATGAAATTGGAAGCCAGTAAGATGGTGTAGTAACGACAAGGCCTTTCATATTGAATGTAACAGAATTTAGACATTTTACTTGAGGATATACAATGGGATGAGATCCATCAGTAGAGAAAGTCAAATAAGACAAAGCAAGATATAGACGCTATAATGATAAAAATCAATAGTTTTTTCAACACAGTATAGCAATGATTATAAATGAGTAATCAATATTGTGCATGAATGCATCCAATACTGTATAGTGACCATACATTGCAACAAGTTATAGCCCCTGGTGTGAGATTTGAAGCAAAAAGAGCAACAGGGATGAAAATTATTTCATGCAGTACACGGCAAACTTTTACAATTAACAGCTTCATTAACTGTAGCACCACACATTTAATTTCTACCATTGGGTGTAAAAAGTGCAATATGCAATATATTGGCTGCACAACTAGGCTGCTACAGAAACGCATATCCGAACATCTAGCAGATATATGGAACCCAAATAATAAGAGCGTGCCAGCAGCCTCTGGCTCTGCGAGCAGGAAGAGGAGGTAATTGTGGATATTACAATCAGAGGCTCATCCCCGAAATTTGTGCACTGTTACATATCTCAGTTATTCAAATCTATCTATCTTTCTATCTACTATCTATATGTCTAATTATCTGTCTATTATCCTATCTATCTATCTATCTATCTATCTATCTATCTATCTATCTATCTCATATCTGTCTATCTATCTAACTATCTATCTATCTATCTATCTATCTATCTATCTATCTCATATCTATCTATCTATCTATCTATCTATCTATCTATACATGTATTTGTTGGATAACCTTTGATGCAGTCTATCATGAGGTTAACTATGCCTGGATGATGTGACTCCACCCTGAAAATCATGTTAGAGGTGGATTTTTTTAAAATTGTGTGTTCACGGGCGTGGCCTAGCAGCTCATGGAGAAGGACGCGTGAGCGCCGAGCTCCACCACCAAGCCGTACCATTAGGGGCCTTGAGTCCACAGCACAGACCCCCACATGGGCAAGAAGCTGCCCAAGAAGCCCCCATGGGGACCATACCTCCTCCGGACCCCCTCCACCGAGGCACGCTTCGGGACTTCGTCCTGCGCTCAGGACAGAGCGCGCCGCCATCTTCCCCACCCGACCTGGCTGCCCCTGCAGAAGCGCTCCCTCAGCGCTGCAGTGAAGCATGGGACCGCGAAACACCAAGCACTCAGGCTGTGCAGGAGCACCCAGCACCAACTAACATGGCCATAGAGAACAGACAGCCTCTTGCCTCTCCACCGCCACCCTGGATGTGGGCCAAGCAGGAAACCCTCAATCCCAAGATGGTGCCTTCACGTGCCGAACCACAGATAACGGGGGAGGCCCCCTCTCAGGTCAGTGCCCAGTGGCGTTACTCTGACCCCCTTCAGCCTTCCTCCCCCCTGCCTCTCTCTCCCTCCAAAAAGGAACCCCAAGATGTGCCCAATGCAGTGGCAGTGCCCTCTGCCTCCACCTCCTCTCTAGAATCTGAGGATGACATAGGGGCTACCCCCTCCAGCTGCCCCTACCCCTGCACACTCCCCATACTCTGACCACGGCACCTATAGCGGCCCCTTCCCCCCATGGACTGGGCTTCCATACTCTCCCAACTACTCACTAAAGGGGATTTCCAGGCTCTGGTTACAGAGGTCACTGCAACATGCCGCTCTGAAATCTCTGTGGTTCGGCACGACCTACACTCTTTTGCCACCCGGGTGGAGACCCTAGAGAAAGATCATGAGGTCACGCGGTCCTGTGTCTCTCAACTTCATGCCTCAGTGTCCTCACAAGTCAAGGGGCTCAGTGAGTTGCATAGTCATATAGAGGACTTAGACAATAGTGGGAGGAGGAATAATATCAGAATTTGTGGCCTCCCAGAGCCCCACAGGGGAGGAGGACATACAGGGAATCCTGGACGCGCTCTTCAACAAAATTATGGGGTACCCCCCCGTCTCATACCACTAAGCTGGACAGGTCTTACAGAGCTCTCCGACCCAAAGGATCCACCCCTAACCCAGGGACATTATTTGCTGCGTTCACGACTTCACCTGGAAAGAGGCGATCATGATGAAAGCCAGGGACTCCCGATTTGTGGATTTCCGGGGGGCTAAGGTCCAGCTTTTCCAGGACTTGTCGTGGATTACGCTGCAGAAACGTCGCCACCTTCACCCTCTGCTGGATACACTGAGGGACAATCAGATCCCGTACCGCTGGGGGTTCCCCTTGTCCCTGAACACCCGGATAAATGGCCGCACTGTGGCTTTATGCTCCTACACTGACCTCGGCCCATTCTGTGCCGCACTGGACTTGCCAGGACCTGACCTCTCTGACTGGGAGATTGCCACGACATCCCTGCCCACCCCACTTGCTTGGCAGGCGATGGGAGGCCAAAAAAGACGTCGACTGCCCTCACCTAAAGTGAGCACTGCTGACCCTGGAGGAGCGTCCCTTTCACCTGTGCCTAGACATTCTCTTTTTTGTCTCTTTTTGGGGAATTTGCCCACTCAAGGCCTAGGAAGATATGATGGTGGCGTAGTCGCCGCCTGTTGGTCACAATTGTTTTTCCTTTTTCTGTTCCTGACCTATTGGTTTTGCTCAGGTTCTCTCCCCCCCCCCTCGCGGGATGTGACTGGTTCGGTCCCCAGACAGTGGGGCTCAGTGAGTCTGCCTTGCTGGCAATTGGTCCGGAGGAGTCGGTCCCCTCTCAGACTTTTTGTTAGTCTGTTTATTCTACAGATATAGTTTACTGTTTGTTTCTGTGAAGTCTTGTGGTGTCAGTGTCTTCCCCCACTTCCTATCGCTTCACATCCTCCCCCTCCCATCCCCCTTCTCCATGTCTTGCCCTTGCTCCCACTATTTCCTACCCCACAGAGACAGGAGTGCTCACCTCCCGCGGTTCTGCTACTACCTTCATAGCTGGTAAGACACTTTGTTACTCACCCCACCTCAATGTTAAGGTGTGTCACCTTGAACGTCAAGGGACTGGGCTCTAATGCCAAGAGGTGTTTGGTGCTCTGGGAGCTCTGCAACCTACGGGCAGATGTGGCCTTTCTTCAGGAGACCCACTTCGACCAGACAGGATCCTTTAGCTTTGCCAAGCACTACTATCCACACACCTTCTTAACTAACCATAGTCGTCGAAAGGCAGGTGTTGCCATATTGTTGTCAGCCACCTGTCCCATTTCAGTATCCTCCTCCCACATAGACCCCGCTGGCCGCTATGTCATTCTGGAAGGGATTTACCAGGGTCGCCCCATCGTACTCTGTAATGTGTATGCCCCCACTACCTCCCAGCTCCCGTTTGTGCGTCGGGTCCTCAATGCTTTCGTGATTATTACTCTAAATTGTATAATCTTGCTGATAAACACTCGCACTCACCCCCTCTACCCCGCATACGGAATTACTTATTCTCTTTTAAATTGCCCAAGCTCTCTCCGGAGGTGGTCGCCTCTCTGAACAGCCCCATTTCAGCCAAGGAACAAAGGGACGTGATTAAAGCTCTCCCCCTAGGCAAATCCCCGGACCTGACGGGTTCAAAACGTATTACAAAACGTTTCAATCAGAACTCTCCCCCCACCTCCTGGCCTTACTCAACTCATTTCTGCTGGGTTCCCCAATCCCGCCATCTATGCTGTCATCCCATATTGTAGTCATCCACAAGACGGATAAAGACCCTCAGGACTGCGCTAACTATAGACTGATCGCCCTTTTAACGCAGACCTTAAAATTTTTACCCGTATTCTCACCGCTCACCTGAATGTGTGGCTCCCCAGCCTGCTCCATAAGGACCAGGTGGGGTTTATCCCCTATCGACAAGGCGGAGATAACGCTCACCGGGTTGTTAACCTGATTGATGTGGCGACACGTACCTCGACCCCCACAGTTATTTTGAGCCTTGACGCAGAAAAAGGCCTTTGACCGGCTCGACTGGTCTTTCTTATTCGAAATCCTCCGAACCTTCGGTATCGCGGGACCCTTTCTACAAGCCATCCTCAGCCTCTACTCTGCCTCTTCGGCGCTTATCAAGCTGCTCTTCAGCTCCTCCACTCCGTTAAAGATCTCTAATGGTACGCGTCAGGGCTGCCCGTTGTGTATAGAACCCCTTGCAGCATACATACGACTGAACCCCGACATTCAGGGACTCAAAGTACGGGACAAGGAATTTAAGATCTACCTTTACGCGGACGATGTCCTCCTCACCCTGACCAATCCCTACATTACACTAGCAAACCTACAAAAGGCTTTATCTCGCTACAGCGACCTTTCAGGATACAAGGTCAATGCTTCTAAGACAGAGGCCCTACCTGTCCTTATACCCGCTCGTGGTCTAACATTGCTCCAGAGCAATTTCCCTTATCGGTGGTCGGATATCACGCTGAAGTACCTATGGCTTTATATTACCCCTACGTATGCCTCACTGTACTCCAGTAATTTCCCTCCCCTCTTTCGTGAACTTAAGTCCCTCCTCAAAAAATGGAAACCCCTATACATATCATTGCTAGGCCGCATAGCAGCGGTAGAGATGTCTCTCCTTCCAAAATTGCTTTATTACTTTGAGACTCTCACAGTACGAATCCCTATGTCAGAACTACGCCTTCTCCAACAGGCCATTCTAGACTTCACATGGTAAACGTCACCGCATCCCCCGCAAGGTTATGCTCACGGCCACAGATACAGGTGGCCTGTCGGTCCCTAATATCATGCTCTATTACTGGGCTTCTCATCTGCGTGTCGTTCCTTTTTGGGTGTCCCAACAGGCATACACCAAATGGGTAGAAATTGAAAACTCTGGATTTCCCCGGTTCATCCGAACACCCTGCTATGACAGCGGCCCCCCGTGGCCCCACACACTCCCCTCCTGGGGCCTCTGGCCTTTACCAAACACATATGGGACACCTGCCACAGACAATTGGCCTTAGCTTCTTAGCACTCCTCTATGATCTCTTTTCTTTACAACCCAGCTATTCCCTCTAGCTTAACCGCCCCTATGGTCCGGGTCTGGTTGTCGTTGGGTCTCTTCCACCTGGCGGACATTGTGGACGCCTCTACTCTGACACTGAGATCCTTTGCGCAGATTCAGGACCAATCGAAATTACCGGTGACGGAGGGACTCCACTACCTCCAGGTTCGTCACTATGTGTGCACCACTTTTGGTTCGCTTAGGGTGTCACTCCCTACCCCATTTGAGCATTTGTGCTGACTGGGCACAGGGACGAGAGGTCTGATTTGTCTCATCTACTGCCTTTTGGCCACATCCGCGGAGGGCGGGATCCCACATCATGCATATATGGATAAATGGGCTACCGCCCTCTTGCAGTGCCTGGCAGACTGTATGGAATAAGGCAGCCCAGTCATCTATCTGCACCACGTATAAGGAGACGCAGTATAAACTGCTAATGCACTGCTACCATACCCCTGCACTCCTACATTCCATAAACCCCACTGTTCCGTCTGTCTGCGGGCGGTGCTTGAACGACGTGGGTTCTTTGTACCATATTTTCTGGTCGTGTCCCAGTATCACCCCATTTTGGCAGGAGGTGAAGGATGTGGCTCATTCCCTTTTTGGATCCGCTGTACCGCTAGACCCCAAAGGTCTACTTACTTAACCTACCACCTCCAGGGTTGAACAAGCACTCCTCCAGGCTTTTCCTCTCACTATGTACTGCAGCCAAATCCTTGATTGCTAAATCCTGGAAGCAGACCTCCCACTAAGTCCATGCTTATAGCCAGGGTCCGTCCCTTAACAACACCATGGAACAATTCCAGGCAATATGGCTACCCTGGGATACATACCTGGCATTCCCCTAATGGTCTCACCTCCTACCCTATCATCCCTGCTCTTACTCCCCCTTACCTGTTCCTTATTTTTGTGTCTGTTCAGTTGTCTTATCCATAGTCCTGAGTTTTATGTGCTACATCTTTGGATATAATTATGGGACCTGCACTACTGTACGCAATGTTTTTTGTGCATGTTCCCATTTTGATGGTTTGCCAAAGGACTCATGTTTTTCCCCTTTTTCCTTTCTGTATTATTAAAACTCTTCACACTATGTGCTAATAAAAATCTACAGTATAGAAAAAAAAAATGTGTGTTCACTTTCTGTGCATTTAGCTAAGGTGTGTGTTGTATCGTCCGAAACGCGTAGGGTGTCTTTTTTGTCACCAGTTTTCAGGGTTTTTTCCAGATTTTTTAAGGATGAAATACATTTTTGAAGATTTATCAAGATGCAGTGCTGAATATTTTGTTAGGATACTTGTCTGTTACTGACCCGAATTTGACCGTGCACCGTAAGTTAAAGGGTGAAGACCAGGGGTGGCACTTAGATAATGCCCTTAGGAGTAGCCCCAAGCCAAATCTGTTCAGTAGAAAAGAGGATCCACACCCACAACATGTAGCTCCTACACTATCGTGTTTCTCCGAAAATAAGATAGGGTCTTTTATTATTTTTCCCTCCGAAGAAAGGGCTGAGGCAATTGCACTGTGCCCTATCTTTCTATCTCCTCTCTGCACTCGGGAGGCAGGACTCTGGAGCCACTCTGACAGTGGCACAGTGCTCTCACTATGGTATCTCCTCTCGGGAGGCAGGACACGGGAGGCAGTAGACATGTCTCGTGATTGAGTGAGTGGATTCTGCCGTGCCTGCTACCCGTCCTGGGCACAGTGTAAGGCTACAGTATTCCTATTCTCCTTGTCCGTGACATCAGTGACATTATGCGACATAACCTAGCGCTGGAGTCGCTCATTGTATCTAGGGCTTATATTTGGAGTAGACAGACATTACAAACAACCTAATTAACATTTATTATAGGAATAGAAGTGAGGACCCTGCACTCCCCTGTAACTTACCCAAGTTATGTCATACAAGGTCCTATCTGTCTGCATCTATGATTATGGGCTTAGATATTGATCACTGACATAATGTCAAGCTAAAAAATAGGTGCAACTAGGCATACACAATATTGTATCAAGTTGTACAATTCCTTTAATAACCCATACATTTTGATAATACAGAAAGTTTGGAGAATAGAACTCCAGTATGATGTAAAATCTTCTAAAAGCAGAGACAAAAAAATGATATTTTTCTATGAATATCCAATAACATAAAACCTAGGAAGTTTAATTGATGCTGAAGGAAAAGAATTTTAATGTATATCATCCAATTAGTCCAATGATATGTAAGAAGCCTCCATTTGGTTATGGTTAATGCAAATCTATAAGGAAAACACACCACAAGTAATCCATGCGGCCCCCACATATGCCATAACATGTCGATTCTTAGGCATGAGGCATTCATCCTTTCTTATTATATTTTCTGGGCTCGAATAACAATTTAGAACGGTGACATTAACGTTCCCGCACTGAATGTCTAAATGAAGCCTTTGAGCAGCGCTGAGCTGGATAATAGGGATTTGTGGTCTGTAGGCTCCTCTGAGATGACAGCTCTTTTCCATTCTTCGGTATTATTTTTGCACTTACGTGGGTAGGAAAAAGGCAAAATATATAAAAATATCACTGATGTCTGCAGTGCAGTGTTCATCTGTGATCATCTATGCTGTTGTAAATGACCCCTATAAACTAATTTTGTGCATTTTGCCATAAATGTCAGAAGCTGATTAGGACTAGTGATGCTCGTAATAGAAAAGTTGAATGTTAGGAGCTGTAACCTGGTGGCAATCTACAGAAGCTATTAAATGTCATTGTGTCAGGGGGACATCAAGTTCTATAGACCCTCCCAAATATTCCAATAAACATCACTGGGAAAATATGGTTTGCATGTGTCTGTAGACTGATGTATGGTTGTTATTAGACAACTTATGACATTGATTATATCTAATGTGACTTTTATCTTGCTGTATGTTGCTTTACTCCCTAGAAAATCCAGTATGGTGGAAACAAGGCAATCTCCAAACAAAACAAAACCTGGCCATCACTGTATGTTCGCCACTGAGAAACTATTTTGCAGGTTATATATGTACTCTAAATAAAAGGTTAACTAATTTTGTTCATACATTTCATTACTGAGTTATATCTTGTAGATCTTTTATTCATATGAATTACAAAATATTTCAATAATAACAATAACAATATTATTAAAAGAACCAATCTAACACATTACCTAACAAAAAGTCCACCATAGCTTATTGCATAAACTAAACAGAAGGTTCTATATACAGTATATACAGTATACATATCAATGGGCTCAGCGTCATTCCCACTTTACTTATTAGTATATAAAACACACACACCTCACAATATACATGTACATACCTTTTTTCTCTTTTTTTATTTTCCCTTTTCCTTCCCCCTCCCTACTTCATTTTTCCCAGTCCCCCCTTAAATATTACACCGCAAATAATAGCATTAACTGTAAAACAGACTTACTAACTGATCCAGATGGCCAAAACCATAACTTCAAAACATATAACATATACACTGATTTATAAATATATATTTATAATATTTATACTGTATATAATATAGTTTAATATATAAATATTAAATATATATATATATATACTGAGCAATAATATAAACGCAACACTTTCGGTTTTGCTCCCATTTTTCATGAGCTGCACTCAAAGATCTGAAACATTTTCTACATACACAAAAGACTCATTACTCTCAAATATTGTTCACAGATCTGTCTAAATCTGTGTTAGTGAGCACTTCTCCTTTGCCAAGATAATCCTTCCCACCTCACAGGTGTGGCATATCAAGGTGCTGATTATACACCATAAATATTGCACAGGTGTGCCTTAGACTGCCCACAATAAAAGGCCACTCTGAAATATGCACAGTTTTGCCTTACTGGGTGTGTCAGAAATCTAGTCAGTATCTGGTGTGGCCACCATTTGCCTCACGCAGTGCAACACATCTCCGTGGCATAGAGTTGATCAGGTTGTTGATTGTGGCCTGTGGAATGTTGGTCCACTCCTCTTCAATAGCTTTGCAAAGTTGCAGAATATTGGCAGGAACTGGAACACGCTGTCGTATACGCCGATCCAGAGCATCCCAAACATGCTCAATGGGTGACATGTCCGGTAAGTATGCTGGCCATGCAAGAACTGGGATGTTTTCTGCTTCCAGGAATTGCGTACAGATCCTTGCAATATGGGGCCTTGCATTTTCATGCTGCAACATGAGGTGATGGTCGTGGGTGAATGGCACAACAATGGGTCTCAGGATCTCGTCACAGTATCTCTGTGCTTTCAAAATGCCATCAATAAAATGCACCTGTGTTCGTTGTCCATAACATACGCCTGCCCATACCATAACCCCACTGCCACCATGGGCCACTCGATCCACAACGTTGACGTCAGCAAACCGCTCACCCACACAACGCCACATACGCTTTCTGCCATCTGCCCTAAACAGTGAAAACCGGGACTCGTCCGTGAACAGAACACCTCTCCAACGTACCAGACACCATCGAATGTGAGCATATTCCCACTCAAGTCGGTTACGACGACAAACTGCAGTCAGGTCCAGACCCCGATGAGGACGATGAGCATGCAGATAAGCTTTCCTGAGATGGTTTCTGACAGTTTGTGCAGAAATTCTTTGATTATGCAAACCGATTGTTGCTGCAGCTGTCCAGGTGGCTGGTCTCAGACGATCATGGAGGTGAACATGCTGGATGTGGAGGTCCTGGGCTGGTGTGGTTACACATGGTCTGCGGTTGTGAGGCCGGTTGGATGTACTGCCAAATTCTCTGAAACGCCTTTGGATACGGCTTATGGTAGAGAAATGAACATTCATTGCACGAGCAACAGCTCTGGTAGACATTCCTGCAGTCAGCATGCCATTTGCACGCTCCCTCAAATGTTGCGACATCTGTTGCATTGTGCTGTGTGATCAAACTGCACACTTCAGAGTGGACTTTTATTGCGAGCAGTCTAAGGCACACATGTGCAATATTCATGCTGTCTAATCAGCACCTTGATATGCCACACCTGTGAGGTGGGATGGATTATCTCAGCAAAGGAGAAGTGCTCACTAACACAGATTTAGACAGATTTGGAGACAATATTTGAGAGTAATGGGTCTTTTGTGTATGTAGAAAATGTTTCAGATCTTTTTTTTCCCAATTGTTTATTTATTATTAATTTTTCAATAATAAACATATGTAAAGCAATGCCATGTGTACACGTCATATATGTTACATTAGTACATTGGAAAGCATTAAGAAGAAACCTCAAAGCTCGTATAGAGAAGCAAAAGTATATGCCACGAAAATACAAATATAGTATCTATGCATATATAATATAGTATTAGGAATCGTCAGAGTACAATCAACCTCTTATAACAGGATGTAAGTAGATCTATAATGTTTATAAGGACATAAAGATGCAGAGAAAGAGAAAAGAAATACAGACAAAGGGGAGCTACAAGACAAGACACACCAAGGTTTGGGTAGGGGAGAGGGTAGGGCCTTATTTATGGCCTAAATGTGACAGTCACTTATGCTTGTCTAATCCCAGATGTGCAGTATATTAGAGAGTTTTTTCACCCTAACCAAAAAGCTGTATTTCTGTCCTAAATGTGACAGTGACTTATGCTTCTCTAATCCCAGATGTGCAGTATATTAGCAGGTTTTTTCACCCTAACCAAAAAACTGTATTTCTGTCCTAAATGTGACAGTCACTTATGCTTGTCTAATCCCAGATGTGCAGTATATTAGAGGGTTTTTTCACCCTAACCAAAAAGCTGTATTTATAGCCTAAATGTGACAGTGACTTATGCACGTGTAATCCCAGATGTGCAGTATATTAGAGGCTTTTTTCACCCTAACCAAAAAGCTGTATTTCTGTCCTAAATGTGACAGTCACTTATGCACGTGTAATCCCAATTGTGCAGTATATGAGAGGCTTTTTTCACCCCAGTATGCCAAAGCCATATTTATGGCCTAAATGTGACAGTCACTTATGCACGTGTAATCCCAGATGTGCAGTATATTAGAGGTTTTTTTCACCCTAACCAAAAAGCTGTATTTCTGTCCTAAATGTGACAGTGACTTATGCACGTGTAATCCCAGATGTGCAGTATATTAGAGTTTTTTTTTACCCTAACCAAAAAGCTGTATTTCTGTCCTAAATGTGACAGTGATTTATGCACATGTAATCCCAGATGTGCAGTATATGAGGCTTTTTTCACCCCAGTATGCCAAAGCCGTATTTCTGTCCTAAATGTGACAGTGATTTATGCTTGTCTAATCCCAGATGTGCAGTATATTAGAGGGTTTTTTCACCCTAACTAAAAAGCTGTATTTCTGTCCTAAATGTGACAGTGACTTATGCACGTGTAATCCCAGATGTGCAGTATATCAGAGGCTTTTTTCACCCCAGTATGCCAAAGCCGTATTTCTGTCCTAAATGTGACAGTGACTTATGCACGTGTAATCCCAGATGTGCAGTATATGAGAGCCTTTTTTCACCCCAATATGCCAAAGCCGTATTTATGGCCTAAATGTGACAGTCACTTATGCACGTGTAATCCCAAATGTGCAGTATATTAGAGGCTTTTTTCACCCTAACCAAAAAGCTGTATTTCTGTCCTAAATGTGACAGTGATTTATGCACGTGTAATCCCAGATATGCAGTATATGAGAGGCTTTTTTCACCCCAGTATGCCAAAGCTGTATTTATGGCCTAAATGTGACAGTCACTTATGCATGTGTAATCCCAGATGTGCAGTATATTAGAGTGTTTTTTTACCCCAGTATGCCAAAGACGTATTTGTGGCCTAAATGTGACAGCCACTTATGCACGTGTAATCCCAGATGTGCAGTATATTAGAGGGTTTTTTCACCCTAACCAAAAAGCTGTATTTCTGTCCTAAATGTGACAGTGACTTATGCACGTGTAATCCCAGATGTGCAGTATATTAGAGGGTTTTTTCACCCTAGCCAAAAAGCTGTATTTCTGTCCTAAATGTGACAGTCACTTATTATGCACGTGTAATCCCAGATGTGCAGTATATTAGAGGGTTTTTTCACCCTAACCAAAAAGCTGTATTTCTGTCTTAAATGTGACAGTGACTTATGCACGTGTAATCCCAGATGTGCAGTATATTAGAGGCTTTTTTCACCCTAACCAAAAAGCTGTATTTCTGTCCTAAATGTGACAGTCACTTATGCCTGTCTAATCCCAGATGTGCAGTATATTAGAGGGTGTTTTCACCCTAACCAAAAAGCTGTATTTCTGTCCTAAATGCGACAGTGATTTATGCACGTGTAATCCCAGATGTGCAGTATATTAGAGGGTTTTTTCACCCTAACCAAAAAGCTGTATTTCTGTCCTAAATGTGACAATGATTTATGCACGTGTAATCCCAGATGTGCAGTATATGAGACGCTTTTTTCACCCCAGCATGCCAAAGCCGTATTTATGGCCTAAATGGGACAGTCACTTATGCACGTGTAATCCCAGATGTGCAGTATATTAGAGGGTTTTTTCACCCTAACCAAAAAGCTGTATTTCTGTCCTAAATGTGACAGTGATTTATGCACGTGTAATCCCAGATGTGCAGTATATTAGAGGCTTTTTTTACCCTAACCAAAAAGCTGTATTTCTGTCCTAAATGTGACAGTGACTTATGCACGTGTAATCCCAGATGTGCAGTATATTAGAGGGTTTTTTCACCCCAGTATGCCAAAGCCGTATTTATGGCCTAAATGTGACAATCACTTATGCACGTGTAATCCCAGATGTGCAGTATATTAGAGGCTTTTTTCACCCTAACCAAAAAGCTGTATTTTTGGCCTAAATGTGACAGTGACTTATGCACGTGTAATCCCAGATATGCAGTATATGAGAGGCTTTTTTCACCCCAGTATGCCAAGCCGTATTTATGGCCTAAATGTGACAGTCACTTATGCACGTGTAATCCCAGATGTGCAGTATATTAGAGGGTTTTTTCACCCTAACCAAAAAGCTGTATTTCTGTCCTAAATGTGACAGTGATTTATGCACGTGTAATCCCAGATGTGCAGTATATTAGAGGCTTTTTTCACCCTAACCAAAAAGCTGCATTTCTGCCCTAAATGTGACAGTCACTTATGCCTGTCTAATCCCAGATGTGCAGTATATTAGAGGGTGTTTTCACCCTAACCAAAAAGCTGTATTTCTGTCCTAAATGTGACAGTGACTTATGCACGTGTAATCCCAGATATGCAGTATATGAGAGGCTTTTTTCACCCCAGTATGCCAAAGCCGTATTTATGGCCTAAATGTGACAGTCACTTATGCACGTGTAATCCCAGATGTGCAGTATATTAGAGGGTGTTTTCACCCTAACCAGAAAGCTGTATTTCTGTCCTAAATGTGACAGTGATTTATGCACGTGTAATCCCAGATGTGCAGTATATTAGAGGCTTTTTTCACCCTAACCAAAAAGCTGTATTTCTGTCCTAAATGTGACAGTGATTTATGCACGTGTAATCCCAGATGTGCAGTATATTAGAGGGTTTTTTCACCCCAGTATGCCAAAGCCGTATTTATGGCCTAAATGTGACAGTCACTTATGCACGTGTAATTCCAGATGTGCAGTATATTAGAGGTTTTTTCACCCTAACCAAAAAGCTCTATTTCTGTCCTAAATGTGACAGTCACTTATGCACGTGTAATCCCAGATGTGCAGTATATTAGAGTTTTTTCACCCTAACCAAAAAGCTGTATTTCTGTCCTAAATGTGACAGTGACTTATGCACGTATAATCCCAGATGTGCAGTATATTAGAGGGTTTTTTCACCCTAACCAAAAAGCTGTATTTCTGTCCTAAATGTGACAGTGATTTATGCACGTGTAATCCCAGATGTGCAGTATATTAGAGGCTTTTTTCACCCTAACCAAAAAGCTGCATTTCTGTCCTAAATGTGACAGTCACTTATGCCTGTCTAATCCCAGATGTGCAGTATATTAGAGGGTGTTTTCACCCTAACCAAAAAGCTGTATTTCTGTCCTAAATGTGACAGTGACTTATGCACGTGTAATCCCAGATATGCAGTATATGAGAGGCTTTTTTCACCCCAGTATGCCAAAGCCGTATTTATGGCCTAAATGTGACAGTCACTTTCTGCACGTGTAATCCCAGATGTGCAGTATATTAGAGGGTTTTTTCACCCTAACCAAAAAGCTGTATTTCTGTCCTAAATGTGACAGTGACTTATGCACGTGTAATCCCAGATATGCAGTATATGAGAGGCTTTTTTTACCCCAGTATGCCAAAGCCGTATTTATGGCCTAAATGTGACAGTCACTTATGCACGTGTAATCCCAGATGTGCAGTATATTAGAGGGTTTTTTCACCCCAGTATGCCAAAGACGTATTTGTGGCCTAAATGTGACAGTCACTTATGCACGTGTAATCCCAGATGTGCAGTATATTAGAGGGTTTTTTCACCCTAACCAAAAAGCTGTATTTCTGTCCTAAATGTGACAGTGACTTATGCACGTGTAATCCCAGATGTGCAGTATATTAGAGGGTTTTTTCACTCTAACCAAAAAGCTGTATTTCTGTCCTAAATGTGACAGTGATTTATGCACGTGTAATCCCAGATGTGCAGTATATTAGAGGCTTTTTTCACCCTAACCAAAAAGCTGCATTTCTGTCCTAAATGTGACAGTCACTTATGCCTGTCTAATCCCAGATGTGCAGTATATTAGAGGGTGTTTTCACCCTAACCAAAAAGCTGTATTTATGTCCTAAATGTGACAGTGACTTATGCACGTGTAATCCCAGATGTGCAGTATATTAGAGCCTTTTTTCACCCTAACCAAAAAGCTGTATTTCTGTCCTAAATGTGACAGTAATTTATGCATGTGTAATCCCAGATGTGCAGTATATTAGAGGGTTTTTTCACCCTAACCAAAAAGCTGTATTTCTGTCCTAAATGTGGCAGTCACTTATGCTTGTCTAATATCAGATGTGCAGTATATTAGAGGGTTTTTTCACCCTAACCAAAAAGCTGTATTTCTGTCCTAAATGTGACAGTCACTTATGCATGTGTAATCCCAGATATGCAGTATATTAGAGGGTTTTTTCAGTATATTAGCGGGTCCTAAATGTGACAGTCACTTATGCTTGTCTAATCCCAGATGTGCAGTATATTAGAGGGTTTTTTCACCCTAACCAGAAAGCTGTATTTCTGTCCTAAATGTGACAGTGATTTATGCACGTGTAATCCCAGATGTGCAGTATATTAGAGGCTTTTTTCACCCTAACCAAAAAGCTGTATTTCTGTCCTAAATGTGACAGTGATTTATGCACGTGTAATCCCAGATGTGCAGTATATTAGAGGGTTTTTTCACCCCAGTATGCCAAAGCCGTATTTATGGCCTAAATGTGACAGTCACTTATGCACGTGTAATTCCAGATGTGCAGTATATTAGAGTTTTTTTCACCCTAACCAAAAAGCTCTATTTCTGTCCTAAATGTGACAGTCACTTATGCACGTGTAATCCCAGATGTGCAGTATATTAGAGTTTTTTCACCCTAACCAAAAAGCTGTATTTCTGTCCTAAATGTGACAGTGACTTATGCACGTATAATCCCAGATGTGCAGTATATTAGAGGGTTTTTTCACCCTAACCAAAAAGCTGTATTTCTGTCCTAAATGTGACAGTCACTTATGCTTGTCTAATCCCAGATGTGCAGTATATTAGAGTTTTTTTGTTTTTTTACCCCAGTATGCCAAAGCTGCATTTCTGGACTTGCAGATAGCCTATGCTGGTGCACTATCGTTGCATAAAATGCCTGCCGATCATGTATTGTTATAAAAAATTGTGCACTGCACCCACAAAACACTTTGTAGATCTGTAGATCTCTGAGTACATAAACCAGTTCTTGATAAGATTTCTCCTTGATCTCTCCCTCACAGCAGCTGCAGCCTCTCCCTACACTAATCCGAGCAGAGTGACGGGTGGCGCTACGTGACTCCAGCTTAAATAGAGGCTGGGTCACATGCTGCAGTTGGCCAATCACAGCCATGCCAATAGTAGACATGGCTGTGATGGCCTTTTGGGGCAAGTAGTATGACGCTTGTTGATTGGCTGCTTTGCAGCCTTTCAAAAAGCGCCATAAAAATCGCTGAACACCGAACCCGAACTTTTACGTAAATGTTCGGGTCCGGGTGCCGAAAACCCTAAATTTCAGTATGAACCCGAACTTTACAGTTAGGGTTCACTCAACTCTACCCAGAAAGGCTTTATAACTCGGCAGTCTCAAAAATTATGAAGGTGTGATCCTTCTTTCGTTCCACATCTCCAGCACCTATCCGAAATGTTGGGATTAAGCTTATGCAATAAGCAATAAGCGGGGAGTATGGTACCAAAACATTAATATTTTATAATGTTTCAGATCTTTAAGTTCAGCTCATGAAAAATGGGAGCAAAAGTGTTGCATTTATATTTTTGTTCAGTGTAATTACTAGAGCAGGACAAAAGGAATAGATGAATCCAGTGTAAAAAAAACACTAGTGGATTGGGCGATGAAGGAATAATAAATGTTTGCACTAGAGAGGAGGGAGAGGAGAGAGAGGAAGTAAGTGATCTGATATAGGAAGGATCGTCTTCATTAAAGGAAATATTGATGGAGATTAAAAAAAATGGGGAATTGTTTCAAGATAATTCATTCAAGCTTGGACTAATTCAGTCTGATGTGGTCCTGATAAGAGATGACGTTACAAAGATAAGAGACAGAGTGACAACTATAGAAAATACTGTGGGAGTACTGGAGAAGGAAGTTAAAATGTTTAAAACCAAAATCCCCACGGGGGGGGGGGGGGGGGTGGCCAGCAGCACATGGAGTGAGCTCAGCTCCGGCGCTACAGCTCTGAGACGGCGGCTCACAGCGTATTATCTCCGCTCACAACTTACCTGCCTCAAGAGGAGATGGACCTGACTCACCCGGCGATGACGAAGACCCGGAGAAAGGTGGCCACGGGCAAGTTAACCGATGTTTTTCTCCACAGCAAGCTCTCCACAAGATGGCTGTGGTGGCGCGCTACGAAGCCAGGAGGCGGCAACACGTGCAGCAGGCTCCCCTTTAGGTACCCAGCCGCGCTCGTCTCCTACACAGGGGCATGTACTACAGTACCCTGCTTCCTCCCCAAATATTTCAGGGGCTCACTTGCCTAATAACATGCAGGGATCAAGTGTGGCAACACCACGTTAGCCATGAAGCCTCTCCAGGGCAGTTCTATGTAAATGCTGGGAGATCCCAGGCACAAGCAGTGTCAATGGATCAACGTTATGGGGAATGTTCAACTGTAATGTACCCACAACAATATACAAATATTATTAACACTGGTACTAATAGACCAGTTACAGAATGGTTCCTTAAAGCACTAATGAGTGACCTGCGGTCTTCTTTGCAAGCAGACTTTTGTACTATGTTAACACCTCTACAGAAGGAGATTTCAGAAGAGGGGAATCGCACATCCCATTTAGAGAATAAAATGTCTGAATTTTCTAAAGCTCATAATGAGCTGGTGGATACTACAAATTAAAAAGATGAAGAGTTGGCAGCACTCCGTGCAAGAGTGATAGATTTGAAAATTTGTGACAGACTTTTTTACGTTTTTGTTACCTACAGCGTCTCAAACTGAGCTCTTCATTGATAGGGCTCATAGAATACCGAATCCTAAAAGATTACCAGCAGAAATCCCTACAAATGTCATAGCACGCATTACTTTCTATCATATCAAAGAAAACCTCATGGCGGCTGCTCGCAATAACCCAGATGTACCTGACAGATTCCATTCTATCTCTCTTTATACGCAATTGTCCGCAGCCACAGTAAAAGGCGAGAATTGCAAGAAGTTACCAAAATCCTGAGAGCTCACAGAATTTCATATAGATGGGGCTTTCCAGCTAAATTGCTGACATCAAGAGAAGGAGGCAAACTGGTGGTGTCTACCCCATCAGAGGCTTTGCAATTGATCTCTAACTGGAACTTATCTGTTCCTCCTGGATCTGCGCCGATATCAAAACCCGCTTCGCCTACGCACTTGGAAGAAGAATGGACCACAGTCAGGCAGAAGAACTCTCCCAATGACTGATCAAGATCGTGAGCAATTAAGTCTCCCTCATTTTTCCCTCAGGGAATATCCTTTTATTGTCTCAGGCCTGTTTGGCCGATTCTGGGACCTTTTTGTATTTATCCCCAAATAACGCCACTTCTCATCTCAACTGGGCGTTAGGTGTCCCTTGAAATGGGACCCATGTTACTTAACCTACATTTTGTTGTTTCTCTATCTGTTGTTTGTTTTTTAGCCGGAGAAAATGCTTCATCGAGACCCAAAAAATCTGGAGCCTGACAATGTGTACAGGTGGCTTGGGTAGGTGGGGGTCACCTGCTGGCAGTCTCCTTGACACATTACAATGGTACTTAAATTTACTTCAATGAATGCTAAAGGCTTAAATAGCCCATTTAAAAGATCTCAACTATGGCGTGATGCCCTTAAAGCTAAATCTGACATTCTTTGTGTGCAGGAGACACACTTTCTTGCGGGTGATCTTCACAGGCTCAGGCACAGGCGTTTCCTTGTTATAGTTTCAGCAACTGCAGATTCCAAAAAAAGAGAGGAGTCTCTATAGCAATAAGGGATACTATAGCATTTAAGCTGATAGACTCTTACACAGATGTAGGGGGTAGATATGTTATCTTAATTTGTGAACTTAATAACGTGTTATATACTTTAGTAGTTGTATATGCTCCCAATAAGAAACAACTTAGATTTTTCAAAAAGCTTTTTATCAAAGTTGGGGTCGGTCAGGAAGGGGTCTCTTCTTTATATGGGTGATTTCAACTCTCTTATGTGGCCAGAGCTAGATTTCTCAGTGGTCTCTACATCATCACGTCCGTCTGAGTTATTCTGGCTCACGCAACAAGAAGGGTTATTAGATGTATGGAGGTTGAAACACTCTACCGAATGGAACTATAGTTTTTTTCTCATCTGCTCAGAAAGACTTATTCTAGAATAGACCTTTTTTTGACAGACTATACTACCTTCCAAAGGGTATCCTCCTGCACAATATGGCACATAGAATGGTCCGATCATGACCCTATTTCGGTTATGATTTCTGAACAATATAACTCTCACACCTTTGTGTGAAATAATAATAAAAAGACTAGAGTACCTGCTTCTACTTTACACAAATCTAAGGCACAAGGAGGTTTGGGGCTTCCTAATTTACTCTATTATTACCATGCTGCGATATTTTATCAAGTAAGATGCTGGTTACGGAGTAATAATACACCGCAATGGGTTCACATAGAAAAGGGTATTATAAGTTCAACACCCTTAAAGGATTATTTAATAGCGATCCTTGTGAAAAACACTTTATTAACTCCGTCTCTACCACCAATGAGAGTAGGTTTTGAATCATGGACTAATATGGTAGTAAAGAAACAATTGGTATCATGGACTACACCTGACATCACTCTACATATGGTGGAACGGTTAATACCAGATATCTCTATTTCGAATTGGATAGCTTCAGCAATTACCAAAATCCACCAGATCTGGAGTTCAGTTAGACTCCTTCTTGTCTCTGACAAGATCCTACCAATTATCCAATAAAGAGTTTTATAAATATTTACAACTACGATCCTTTTTGGGTACCCTTTCGCAAGCCTCAAAAAATGCTACTTCAGTTTTCAAGAGGTATTTTTTGGCGCATTTGACTGAACTAAAGGCTTATCAAAAATGTATAAACTACTTTTAGAACATAATTCTACAGATAAAGTATCGGGGTTGGTGAAATGGACATCTGAACTGGATCTACCTACTGAAGATCACATTTGGCATATAGTATTTATGGCAGCAAATCATCTTGAATCTACACATAAAATGTTATACAGATGGTATATGACACCCCAATGCTTATCTCAGATATATACGGAAGATGTGGGAAAATTCTAGGTGACATTAAACACATTTTTGGGGATTGTGAAGCCCTTATTAATATCTGGGATAGCACATTATCATTACTAAACAAGATCTTAGGTTATTTCATACCCAGAAATCCAGCGCTCTGTTTATTGCTAATAGGGATTGATAATTTCCCAAGAATAGACAGGGTCATTATATTTCATGTACTCACAGCAGTAAGGATTTTAATAGCTAAACATTGGCGTTCCACTCAAGTTCCTACCCTCCAAGATATATTTCGTAGAGTAGGCTACAGTTGCTCAATGGAAGGCACAATGGAGTCTTGTAGAGATTCTTATGATTCTTATTTGAAATATTGGAGTAAATGGCTGAAAGTATACCCAAATTGACACACCTTGACACATATTTGGTTCTACTTAAATGTTTAATTCATTTCATTATTACTGCTCTGCTGATCTCTGGCACTAGTTGTGTTGCTGTTTTCTGTTATTGTTCCCGCTTTCCTCCCCCCTTACCCCTTCCCCCTCCTTACCTTTCCTACCTTTTCCCAGGTAACTATATAACAACTGATATACCCACCAACTGAATATTACAGATATATGCTTATGGCTAACTATAACTACTGTAATGATGTTGTAATGTAGTTTCTTCTGCTTTTTGAAACATTGGTCTACATATCTACATACTGTCATATGTTACCTTCACTATTAATAAAAATGTATGTGAATGAAAAATAAAATAAATAAAATCTTTGAAAATAAAAAAATCCCCACGATGAGAATGGAGGCCAATAAATTAAAAGAAAAGGTTGTGGAATTAGAAGATAGATCGAGATGATCTAATGTGAGAATTATTGGTCTACCAGAGGGCATGGAGGGGGATAATCCTGGGGAGATGATAAAGGATTTAATATTGGAGAGGTTGGGAAGGTAGCATTTCTCTCCATTATTTTATGTGGAAAGAGCGCATCGAGTCCCAGGGGATAAACCAATCCCTGGAAGGCAACCACGGATACTCCTGGCCAAGATATTACTTTCAAGAGATCGGAACATGATTCTGAGGAGGGTTAGGGAGTGCCCCCCTGTGTTATATAAAGGGAACAGATTGTCCTTTTTTCCTGATTTTTCTAAGGATATTCAAGATAATAGACTGAGTTATACGGAAGTTAAAAAACGTCTCCAGAAAAAGGACATAAAGTATTTATTTGTTTACTCAGCAAAATTGCGTATAATTTTTAATAATGATATAATTTTTTTAGACACACCTGACCTTGTGGTAGACTGGCTTGACCGGAATAATATATGAGTAGTTATTGCGGGGAGGATTGATGGGAGGGGGGAGGCCTTAGTTTAAACATCTGCTTCAGGAATGTGGTGGATCAAGAAATTTGGGGAGGCGTTTTTTGGGGTGGGTTGCGATGCGTCTCCTGTTGGGGGTAAGGTGGCAGGAAATATGGTTAGGGGGAATTTGCAGCTTGAACAATGTCAGTTAGAATACTAACTTGGAATGTTCGTGGACTGGGTGACAGGTTAAAAAGACAGGCAGTCACAGACCTGGTTTGGAGACACCTACCTGCGATTCTTAGTTTAGTGGAGACACATTTCCCAGGGCATGATCCCTCCCCTTGGTGGGAGACGGGCCACACAGACTTACCACTCTACTTATACTAATTACTCTAGAGGAGTGACAGTATTAATTCATAAGCAGATTGATTTTGTATGTTTGGTTTCCTCGATTGATAAACAGGGGAGATATGTTTTTCTCTATGGAATGCTTGCTGGGAGGTTCTGTATTTGGCCCTTGGCCTCCTCCTTTCTCTCTTTATATACTCAATTGTTTACTAACATTTATGGATCAGTGGCCTAAATGTCCTTCCATAGTAAATGGGGACTTTAATTGTGTCATTAACCCACAGACGTTTAGGATATCCCTGGGAGGCAATATTTATACTGCTGTTCAGGGATCACCATTGGCACGTTTCTGTCAGGAATCAGGATTTGAGGATGTATGGGGATTCTTGGCAAAGGGGAAAAGAGCCTATTCCTGTGTATCTAAATCTGGAAATTCTATGTCCAGGATAGATTTGGCCCTGATAGAAATTATTTGAATCATATTAAACTGATGAAATATGAGGCGAGGTCTTTATCAGACCACAGATATTTTTGGGTAGAGTTATCTATGGCTGAAAATAATCTTAATGTAAGGCCCCCCCTTTAGACTGAATCCCAACTGGATTTCCATAATTGATAATCATGAGTTGATAAAAAATGAGATTAGTTCTTTTTGGGATAGAAATTATGGTTCAGTGAAGACCCATTTGGTGTGGGGTGCATTGAAGGCCTTTATGACGGGGGTCTTCATTAGTAACATTTACAAGGGATTTGGAGGGAGCAGCACTGGCTGGAATGGAGGAGTTTTCTAGGAATGAAACAACAGAAAAAGGGGGAATTATGCAGGAAACAAGTTGAGCCTATTCTGATTTTCTCCTGGATAAGGCCCAGCAGAGGCTTTTCTTTAGAGGACAAAAATATTTTTGTGAATCAGGGGGCCCCGGGAAAATGTTGGCTAGGGTGATCTCTAACCAGGAACGGAAAAAAAAGGAGATTTTTAGTATTTGGTCTCCTGAGGGTAAGATTACTGATGATCAGGATTCTATAAAGGAAACAATTGTTAATTATATAAATCTGATAATACTCTTCCAGATGAAGCCATAGATTCATATTTGGATCCTATTTCTTTACCAGTCCTTAAAGATATTCAAAGAGAATCTCTTGAGGCGGATCTTTCACTTCAGGAGCTGGAAGATGCAATAAAGGCTTGCTCAGGGAATTCTTCTCCAGGACCTGATGAATTCCCATATGAATTCTATCACAAGTATAGGGAGGTTATCCTTCCCTGTCTCTTGAAGGTATTCACTGAGTCACTGGAGGATGGAGTACTTCCAGAATCGATGACAGAGGCTGTGATAATAGTGATATTGAAAGAGGGTAGGGATCCTCTAGATATAGGGTCCTATAGACCTATCTCTCTTCTCAATACTGATGTCAAGCTTCTTTCAAAGATTCTTGCCACAAGGCTCTCTAAGG
The DNA here is from genome assembly GCF_905171765.1 of Bufo bufo. NCBI lineage: Eukaryota > Metazoa > Chordata > Amphibia > Anura > Bufonidae > Bufo > Bufo bufo. Next base: position 150,422,309 of record NC_053389.1, on the reverse strand, counting down.
TTATCTCGTCAATTATACATCCTGATAAAAATGGTTTTATTCCTAATAAGGGTGCTCACTATTATTTTCACCGCCTCTTGGCCAATATACAGTCTCGGGTGGGGTCTCCTGGTCCATCCTTTCTCTAGATGCCTCTAAGGCCTTTGATAGGGTGGACTGGAGATTCCTCTGGAGAGTGCTACAGAAGATGGGATTTGGAACTAGATTTATTAAAATGATTAAGCTTTTGTATAGATCCCCTAGTGCGAGGTTGAATATAAATGTTTTTCTTACAAGGAGTATTTTTTTGGAAAGAGGTACCCGTCAGGGATGTCCTCTTTCTCTGCTCTTATTTGATTTCTATATTGAGCCTCTTGCAGCCAGGGTTAGACAATACTCTCAGATTGAAGGCTTTGGGGTGTTAGGAGGTGAAGATCGTATCTCCTTATATGCCGATGATATTTTATTTTATATACAATATACGAATATTATACTTTTTGGGGAAGTCTCGGGATTTGATATAAATTGGTCTGAAACTAGCCTAATGACTTTAGATAGTCGCAAACTTCCCCAAGAAGGGCCCCTAAATACTCTTAAGATCTCTGATTGATTTAAATATCTAGGCATAGTAATATCTCCAAGGATTCAAGACTTTTTGCAGCTTAATCTTATGCTATTGATAAATTGATTGAGGTCCAAAATAACAATATGGCTCCGGCTTCCACTATCGAGAGCCAATAGAATATCTCTAGTCAAGATGGTGATTCTAAGAGATATGTTGGTAGGAACTCTCTACCTGTGGCTGCACAGATGGATTAATGGTATTAAATTGTGCAAAATTTATTAAAAATAGACAAAATTTAAAACCACACAATAAAATTAACTATAAACATATAAGACTGTTACAAATAGAGTCCAATTGGCATAGAATATGAAAATATATGTATCACTGTTACTGTTTATCCTATAGATGATATTTCATAAATAGTTGCCCCAACTCATGCTGGGTGTATCCACATGGAGTAAAACCGATGAAGATAAAATGGTAAGTCTCTCTTATATTTAGGCATAAAAGTTCGAATCACCACTATGTTGTAACAGATGTAAGTTGTTACCAACGTGTATTATACAGTATAATACTTGAGTACATAAGTGGTTATTATGGTTACTTTACCGCTCGTAGTATTTAGCGCTGTGAAGGATGAAGTTCTCTGTGAGTTCTGCGAGTCTCGCTGATGTCCCCCGTGGCGTCCTACATGGCGTCTCACGTGATCGAGGAAGCCGGGTCTGTATCTCGCGTGCTCCAAGATTCTATGTCATGTCTCATGTGACCAGAAGTAAATTCCAGCGCCAGGTCCTAGAGCAATTTAGATCGACTCTTTACTGGGCAAATATTTCTAGTGCTGGATGTACATTAGATATGTACAATAGCCATTGCCATGGACTTCTTGAAAGTTAGTATTGCTTGTCAAATACCTACCAAATAGACACCATGACTTTCTCCTTCTTCAGTGGTAGGCAGTAATGGCAGCAATAGAGCTTTATAAAGAGGGATCCATTAATTCCAGGGTGGAGTCCAATGTAGATAAAGTTTTTTGCAAGCCGTGGTTTGGATCACACACATAATATGCGAAATGCGGCTTATAGAAAGTGTAAAAAATGTGGCATATATAAATTGGCTATTGTTATCTAAAATGGCCAATATTGTATATAGTGAATATACTCTCAAAAGTATATCTATATAGGAAACAGTTCAAAATAAAAAAATAAAAAACGCTGATGCGTTTATGCTGCGTTTTTTGTGCGATATTTAATAAAATAAAAGTGAAAAAAAAAACAATATTCCCCTCTGTTTAGGAACCTCGATATATAAACAGAGACATAACTGTAAGAACATAAAAAACTAAATAATGGTGATTCTGCCCCAATTACTTTATATCCTCACGAACTCCCCAGTGTGAATCGAGCATAAATTCTTTAAATTAATTGAGAGAATTATTAATTATTTTGGGGAGAAAATGAGTAAGGCTAAAATTAGAGCATTTCTATAAACCAATGGAACAGGGAGGGTTTAATCTTCCCTGTTTTAAGGGATGTTTTATAGCTGTACAGCTTTGTTTTTTTTGTGAATGGAAGAACAGCCCACTTTGTAGAACTTTAGTGAGGGAATATGGTAAACTAATAAGTCTCAAAAGGATTACAGAGCTGCCGTGAAGTTATTCATTAACTCTTGGAGTACTATCAGAGATTGGCTGGGTATAAAGGGTTCTCTTTGCTGCACCCCGCTTTGGTACACTTATCATCTGCAAGTTCTAGATGAACTGGTTAGTGATCAGTATTGGCAAAAAAACTATATCCTTTATGTTGCATGTTGAGGAAGGGTTGAGACGCATGCATATATATATACATACATACATGCAAACACGTGCGTGCATGTATGATATATATGCATGCATTAATCACGTTATAGGAGGATGTGCGCGGATGTTCCCAGCATCTGCGCACATCTGCCCTTAGTGGCCCACAGGGGCTCATGAAGGCCCCCTGTGGGATATATGTGATCCCTTTTAATATATGTAGGGGCTTGTGCCCCCTTATGATGTAGGGGCTTGTGCCCCCTTATGATGTAGGGGCTTGTGATGTGCCCCTTATTATATGTGCCCCCTTATATATAATCCCCCTTAGAAGTATGATTAATGTATACATGTGTATGGATGTGCCCCAAGCATCGATACACATGTATATTCATATTATGCCCCCTTGTCATATCCCCATACCATATAAATCCCCCCCCCCCCCTTACATGGACACAGATGCATCAATGTAAATGTGCCCCAAGCATTTACATTGATGTAATCTGGGTGAAGGCGCCAGGATGACCGGACAAGGTCCGGTCATTCTGGTGACCTCAAAAGGATTCAAATTCAATAGAATTTGAATCCTTTTGTTCTAATTATCTGCAGTCCTGCTGGAGATAATTAAGCATAATAGAGAGAGAGGAGATACCTCCGCTCACTCTATTATGTGCATTCTGGCATCGCAATTCCCTTGCGATGTCCGGAATGCTGGGAGCTACAGGCAGGAGATCAAAGGATCTCCCGCCTGTCAGCAAGTGCACGCGGCGCGCGTGCAGGGACGCGCGGGCAGGCGCGGTGACGTCATCTCACCGCGCCGGCCCACGTGTCCTGCACTGTGGTGTGGGTGCGCGCGCGCGCCCCCTGGTGGCGCGGGAGTGCGGGCCGCCGGGGGGATAAATATCCGGCGGCCCCGGCACTCAGGAGTTAGATCGGGGGCCCCCACCTGGAAGAGGAGCGCGTCCTGCGCTCTGTTAGGAGAGGACCCCCACCTTGATAAGCGCATCGGCGCTTAGGACATGGCCCCTGTACTCGTGGTGGAGGATCGGGGCCCCCACCTGGTATAGCGCATCGGCGCTTAGGACATCGGGACCCCCCCTCCCCCGCCGGCATAAGGACCGACCAGGACCCCCCCTTTACATTGGCGAGCCAGGCCCACTGCGTGGATTTTGCGCTTATTTTTGGTCTTAAGGTTGAGGGTCGCTAGTACTGTGAATTAGCGGGCAGGAGAGACGCGGTCAGCGGAGTGTCTGAGCGTCTAGGACCCGATAATTCATACAGGAGAAGCGATACTTCCCTTAGAGTACCAGAAATAAAACAAAATCTTTTGCAGAGAATCTATAATTGTTCTGTGTTACTAATATTTTTGTATTTGCTTTACACGGTCACCGTCGCTGGGGTAAGAGAAGAAGACACGGAAAAGTACAGCACCAACAAGCATCGCTCAAGTGATTGCAAGGGAGAAGAGCACACGTCACTGGAGGAGATCCATCTTCGTGGGAGCGGCGTACAAGTCAGGCTGGTCGGGAAGAGGCGATCCGGGAAAATGGACTTCTTCCAAGCAGCTGCGAGGTACGGCGCCAAGGAGAAGATGGACACTCATCAAACGGTGAGTATGGACTTCCCCACACTGCAACACTTGAGCAAACACAGCACATTTAACCCCATCCTCCCCACTACATACAAGTCAGCAGAAATGCTGTGGTCCGATTTGTTAGCACAGGCTTGTAGTTACGACAAGCTTTGTGTTAACAAACGGACGGTTTTGAACAAGGCCACCAAACGGCTTCGGATGCTGGCCAAACTCGTTCATACGTTTGAGGCTAGCATCTGTAAGCCAAACGAAGTTGCGCTGGTGTCTCGGTCAACCGAGACAATTCCTCCGGCCATTCACTGCCAGTGCTGTGCCAGTAATTCGGACCAGGTTTCGACATTGCAGGCGCAGCTGGCAGAGAATGTGCAGTCTACTGTTGACCGAGATGCGCAGGTGGCTAGGATAAAGTCACAGTTGGTAGAGCTGCAGAGGCAGAAGGAGGAAATTGAGGCTAAGTTGACTCAGTCTTATACTGAAGTCAAAGCCTTCAAGGAGCGGACTGCCTCTACTGACGTGACGGTAGCCAAATTGAAGGCTCAGGTTGCTGTAAGGTCCCAGCTAATGTCTGGCATGCAACAGGTTATCACCAAGTTGGTGCCGGCCCTTTCTTTTTCCGTAAAGCCAGGGTCGGAATCTCCCAAAATGTTGCCCTGTGCAGGGCCACAAGGGGGGAGAGTAGTCTGTGACCGGTCTGATCATCAGGTCAAGCCGGTCCAGACTAACAGAGATTTTTCCCTGACTTTGGGAAAAACAACTGTGGTGAAGAGTGCGTCCCTGAGGATGGAACAATTCAGGAGAAGGGAGCACGGATGCAGTGTAGATGGACCTGGGCCATGCAGAGCAAACATCAGATGTTTTGCATGTGGTGGCCTAGGTCACATAGCGAGACACTGCAAAACACACAGGACAGGAAACCAAGTCACGTGTTTCAGGTGTGGGAACAAAGGACACATTGCAAGGAATTGCCCTTGTGCAAGTAATTGCAATGTGTCCAACAGTATCAGCCAGGTAACAAATTGTGCAGTGGGGTCTAGTCAGTCTGGCCATAACGGGGTTACCTCTCGGCAGCATCACCAGCTGCTGAGGGGTCAGAGTGGCCAGGCTAGGCTAGGCAACATTTGACACCCCTGTACTATTTGTTACACCGTGTGTTCCCTGTGTATGTCCATGTTGTGTGTTTTTGTTATCTGTTTGTACGTTCTTCTTGATGTTGATGGTGGTAGTCCTTGTCTACGGATGTGTTCTACCATGCTGATTTTAGTGTTGTAAGTCCCGTCTGCTGTCTTTGTTTCATTCTGTGTCCCCTTGGAGTGGAACAGTGTTATACTGTGGATCGAGAACGTATAGGTTCGCGAGCAGATAATATCACACGGGAAATCCTGCTGGTCGGGAGAAGGCATGGACCTTCTCCATGCAGCACACAAAGGATGATGTGATATTATTCTGGGCAACCAGGGTCTCAGATCGATACGGATAACACTGTTGTGCTCAAGGTTTTCGGTAGGGCTGTGTTGCGCTGGGGACTGGGGCGGACAGACAACATTGGTGTAATGTTGTGCTGCGCACTTAATTCTAGTCCGGTCAGGTAGCACAGCTCTGATAGGGATTGGACGCAGAGTGTTTGGCAGCAGAGTGTGGACTGTGTTCTTGTGTTGTGGGGTCCTGGGGAGCCAGGGCATGCCTATGCCATTGGTTCTGCGGGCCTCCACAAGATGGGATCACAGGGGGAAATCGGCCTGGGTACACACAAGCGGACGGGGATACGGTGCCATCAATAACAAGATGGTGCTTTGTCCACAGAGCTCCAGTTATCCCAACCTAGTAGGGTGGCCATCCTTATCTGTTGGTGCAGAGGGATGTGCAGCAGAGGATGCAATCCTCTGAAGGTACGGTGTTAAGACACCAGTGTTGGGATAACGAGGGGTCCTGTGAGATAAAGGGCAGCTCAATGCCTTTCTCTACCCATGGGTCAAAGGTATTGGTGCTGGAAATTTTCACATTAATTGCACTGTTAGGGGAGAAATTCCCCTGGGAGCGCCTGGTGTTTTCTTCTGCCATAGGATATGGAGCGGAAGAAAAACCTAGGAGACGCCACAGAAGAGACCAGCTATTCCCCCTGACACTGTTGTGAAGCTCCAGAGGATCCCACTGGATTTTGGCAACAAAGCGACCTCTGCCTAGAGGTGTTATAGCAATGAAGACTGCCACAATCCAGCGGGAGCATTATTTAAGGCTCTGGAGGAAGACTTGGGAGACGTTCGGGTGGAAGAACTTATCACTTGTTTCACCCAGTGAAACTTCTTCTGGTTCTGGTCATCGTAATCGGAGGGTCAAGGGACTTACTGACCAAATACACCAGAACCAGACAGAACTTTACAGAACTATCCGGAGGAGGAGGCTCAGGACATAACTCAAACATTGTTCCTGTAGCCAAATATTGTATGGACACACTTTGTTTCCTATGAGGGTTCGGGACGTATAACTTGTACTACCCTGAAACCCCATAGCACATTGTATTGTACATGTATTGATTTTGTTTGTCGGTTGATTGCATACCCATAGACACTCTAGGTACAAATGTGTGACAGCCTATATTCGGCTGTACACATTTGCATCCTATAGTAGTTTCCCATTGACACAGGGGTCTGCGACCTACCTGTGTCTTTGGAGGTGTAGAGATATGCCAGGTTGCATTAGTCTCTATGGGTACACACATTTAATGGAATTTGGTGGTGTTGGGAGGGATGTGTATTTTGTGTGAATGGGGATAAGGTTAGGTCACGATAGGGACAGGCATAATTCATTTGCCACCTTGAACCCTGGAACGGTGAGGTTCTTAAGGGAAGGGCTGGAGGTGTAGTGTGGCGGAGGTGTTCTCCGCAGTAGAATTTAGGTACCATGACATCACCGCTTAAGAGTTTGACCTGCCTTGTAAAGACCCATTAATCTGTCCACGGGAGAACCGCACCCATCAAGAAGGAAAACAAGAAAGTTGGGCAAAGACTGTAAGGGTGAACCCGCTCCAGAATTGGGGGGGCGAAGATACCTGAAGATCGGCAGAATGACCGAGAGACTGTGGGGGTGTGGCCACTCCAAAGTGGGGGTGGCCAACACCAAGAGACTGTTATAGAAAGGTAAAGACTGTAAGGGTGAACCCGCTCCAGAATTGGGGGGGACGAAGATACCTGAAGATCGGCAGAATTACCGAGAGACTGTGGGGGTGTGGTCACTCCAAAGTGGGGGTGGCCGACACCAAGAGACTGTTATAGAAAGGCCAGTTAAAGACTGTAAGGGTGAACCCACTCCAGAATTGGGGGGGGACGAAGATACCTGAAGATCGGCAGAATTACCGAGAGACTGTGGGGGTGTGGTATCCTAAAGAAGAAGACTGTGTATCCTGTGGACGGAGGAGGAGGTTACGGTGAAGGGCAGGCCGGAGGAAGCTGGATGAGGGATGTCTAAGTACCTAAAGATCAGTGTGCACTACAGTTCTTCCTGAACTTCCACCAAAGATGGGGTTGAAGGGGGGCAAATATATCTCAACCCGTTCCCCCATTATATTGTCGTATTAAATAGTCCGACAACAGGGGGATTGTTGAGGAAGGGTTGAGACGCATGCATATATATATACATACATACATGCAAACACGTGCGTGCATGTATGATATATATGCATGCATTAATCACGTTATAGGAGGATGTGCGCGGATGTTCCCAGCATCTGCGCACATCTGCCCTTAGTGGCCCACAGGGGCTCATGAAGGCCCCCTGTGGGATATATGTGATCCCTTTTAATATATGTAGGGGCTTGTGCCCCCTTATGATGTAGGGGCTTGTGCCCCCTTATGATGTAGGGGCTTGTGATGTGCCCCTTATTATATGTGCCCCCTTATATATAATCCCCCTTAGAAGTATGATTAATGTATACATGTGTATGGATGTGCCCCAAGCATCGATACACATGTATATTCATATTATGCCCCCTTGTCATATCCCCATACCATATAAATCCCCCCCCCCCCTTACATGGACACAGATGCATCAATGTAAATGTGCCCCAAGCATTTACATTGATGTAATCTGGGTGAAGGCGCCAGGATGACCGGACAAGGTCCGGTCATTCTGGTGACCTCAAAAGGATTCAAATTCAATAGAATTTGAATCCTTTTGTTCTAATTATCTGCAGTCCTGCTGGAGATAATTAAGCATAATAGAGAGAGAGGAGATACCTCCGCTCACTCTATTATGTGCATTCTGGCATCGCAATTCCCTTGCGATGTCCGGAATGCTGGGAGCTACAGGCAGGAGATCAAAGGATCTCCCGCCTGTCAGCAAGTGCACGCGGCGCGCGTGCAGGGACGCGCGGGCAGGCGCGGTGACGTCATCTCACCGCGCCGGCCCACGTGTCCTGCACTGTGGTGTGGGTGCGCGCGCGCGCCCCCTGGTGGCGCGGGAGTGCGGGCCGCCGGGGGGATAAATATCCGGCGGCCCCGGCACTCAGGAGTTAGATCGGGGGCCCCCACCTGGAAGAGGAGCGCGTCCTGCGCTCTGTTAGGAGAGGACCCCCACCTTGATAAGCGCATCGGCGCTTAGGACATGGCCCCTGTACTCGTGGTGGAGGATCGGGGCCCCCACCTGGTATAGCGCATCGGCGCTTAGGACATCGGGACCCCCCCTCCCCCGCCGGCATAAGGACCGACCGGGACCCCCCCTTTACATTGCACAAGTGGTTGGGAATGGGAATATGCTTTTGTTTTTGGAGTTAGCACAAAGGGAAAATATATTGAATTTATCTTGGTTTAGGTATTTTCAACTACGTTGGGCATTAGCGAGTGTAAGGAAAAAAGTTATTTTTGAGATAGATAGTTCTACACCTTTAAATCACTTCATAGGAAATACAGATCAGAAGTTTAAGATTTCTCAACTTTATAAAGTTTTGTTCAAACCATGATTTTATAAGTTAAGTTCTCCGGGACTAAAGGCCTGGCAAATAGATTTTCCAGGAATTTGTCTCAAAGAGCGGGACAATATATTGGGGAATTTAAGTTTAGTTTCTCATAACTTATATCACACCTTTACGGTTGAATAAATGTGGTCTAAGGGATACTTCCAACTGCCCACGGTGTGATGCATCGGGGGCGGATCACTTGCATACATTCTGGACATGTACAGAGTTGAAACAATATTTGGGGGCAATTTATAATTGTATTACCCAAGAATTGAAAGTTGAGATTCCATCCACAGCGGAATGCTGGGTTCTAGGTGACCTCTCCAAGGTGGGATGTCCAAAATATAAAAAGATTCTATTGATTAAAATGTTTTTGGCAAGACTTTTAATTAAACCTTGTTAATAAGATCAAATTATATGAAAATATTCTTTAAAGACAGACAAAACACTGATAAGAAATGGATAAAAATCTGGGCAGAATGGAAGGTGTAAGGCTTTCCTGCCTCTCTTACCACCCCCCTCTTTTTGTCTATTGATTGGGGGCGACTGGAGACGCATCACAAGGGGGAGGGTTATTTGGGTATGAATAGGGATGGTAAGGCCTATTAGGGGAAAAAGTATATAATTATGTAGTTGTTTTTTTATTTAATTGTATTGTTTTCATTTTGAATAAAATTGTGAAGAAAAAAATAAATGATGTCAGCACAGGAAGGTATGGGATCATGACTATGTAGCCATGTGGCAGAATGCAGTTACTCACTCAACCATGTGTCTAATTTAAAGAGTAACTAAACTTTTGTATGAATTTTTCTTAACATGTCCCTAATGCCCTAATAATACTTTTCGTAATATAGTTTATTAATGTATTTTGTATTTTTATAACACTTTTCCTTACCTAAAGCACATGTTTCACTTGTCAGCGGTGTACGGAGTACGGAGAACACATTTTATCAATGGGGCCTCAGAGCAGTGAGTACGGGCAGGAGCGCACATTGCTGCTGTTGCCCGTTCCCCTTGGAGGTTTACTAAAATGTGGCATAGCACACGGGTACCCTGTAACCATGTGCTATGCCCGGATTAGCTGAGCGGAGCGGGCTCCTGCTTCTGCCTGCTTCCCTAAGCTATGAGTCCTGCATGTCAGCTCTTAGCTTAGCGAAGCAGGAGCCTGCTTCCCTCAGCTAATCCGGGCATAGCACATGGTTACAGGGTACCCATTTGCTATGCCAGCATTTAGTAAACCTCCGGGGGGCACAGGCAGGAGCAGCAATATGTGCTCCTGCCCGAACTCCCTTGCACTGCGGCCCCATTGATAAAAATGTCAACTCTATACTCCGTACACTGCCGAGTAGTCAGCGGTGTACAGAGAAGTAGATTTTACAAAAGTGTTATTAAGGCACTAGGGACAGGTTAGGGTTAAGACAAATGTATACAAAAGTTTAGTTACTCTTTAAATATCAAAACAGGACTGAATCTCAGCTCTGTAACAATATATACTATATACAGTGGGATGCGAAAGTTTGGGCAACCTTGTTAATCGTCATGATTTTCCTGTATAAATCGTTGGTAGTTACGATAAAAAATGTCAGTTAAATATATCATATACGAGACACACACAGTGATATTTGAGAAGTGAAATGAAGTTTATTGGATTTACAGAAAGTGTGCTATAATTGTTTAAACACAATTAGGCAGGTGCATAAATTTGGGCACCACAAAAAAGAAATGAAATCAATATTTAGTAGATCCTCCTTTTGCAGAAATTACAGCCTCTAAACGCTTCCTGTAGGTTCCAATGAGAGTCTGGATTCTGGTTGAAGGTATTTTGGACCATTCCTCTTTACAAAACATCTTTAATTCATTCAGGTTTGATGGCTTCCGAGCATGGACAGCATTCTTTAAGTCACACCACAGATTTTCAATTATATTCAGGTCTGGGGACTGAGATGGCCATTCCAGAACGTTGTACTTGTTCCTCTGCATAAATGCCTTAGTGAATTTTGAGCAGTGTTTAGGGTCGTTGTCTTGTTGAAAGATCCAGCCTCGCCGCAGCTTCAGCTTTGTCACTGATTCCTGGACATTGGTCTCCAGAATCTGCTGATACTGAGTGGAATCCATGCGTCCCTCAACTTTGACAAGATTCCCAGTCCCTGCACTGGCCACACAGCCCCACAGCATGATGGAACCACCACCATATTTTACTGTAGGTAGCAGGTGTTTTTCTTGGAATGCTGTGCTCTTTTTCCTCCATGCATAACGCCCCTTGTTATGGCCAAATAACTCAATTTTAGTTTCGTCAGTCCACAGCACCTTATTCCAAAATGAAGCTGGCTTGTCCAAATGTGCTTTAGCCCACCTCAAGCGGCACTTTTTGTGCTGTGGGCGGAGAAAAGGCTTCCTCTGCATCACTCTCGCATACAGCATCTCTTTGTGTAAAGTGCGCCAAATGGTTGAACGATGCACAGTGACTCCATCTGCAGCAAGATGATGTTGTAGGTCTTTGGTGCTGGTCTGTGGGTTGACTCTGACTGTTCTCACCATTCGTCGCTTCTGTCTATCCGAGATTTTTCTTGGTCTGCCACTTCGAGCCTTAACTTGAACTGAGCCAGTGGTCTTCCATTTCGTCAATATGTTCCTAACTGTGGAAACAGACAGCTGAAATCTCTGAGACAGCTTTCTGTATCCTTCCCCTAAACCATGATGGTGAACAATCTTTGTCTTCAGGTCATTTGAGAGTTGTTTTGAGACCCCCATGTTGCTACTCTTCAGAGAAAATTAAAAGAGGAGGGAAACTTACAATTGACCCCCTTAAATACTCTTTCTCATAATTGGATTCATCTGTGTATGTAGGTCAGCGGTCACTGAGCTTACCAAGCCAATATGAGTTCCAATAATTAGTTCTAAAGGTTTTGGAATCAATAAAATGACAACAGTGCCCAAATTTATGCACCTGCCTAATTTTGTTTAAACAATTATAGCACACTTTCTGTAAATCCAATAAACTTCATTTCACTTCTCAAATATCACTGTGTGTGTCTCCTATATGATATATTTAACTGACATTTTTTATCGTAACAACCAACGATTTATACAGGAAAATCATGACAATTAACAAGGTTGCCCAAACTTTCGCATCCCACTGTATATTGTCACGGAACCATGAACCAGACGTACAACAAGAGATAAGTGAAAATAAAGCTGTAAAGCAAAAGTCCAAACGGATGGTGAAACCGAAGCAGAGTCTTTGAGAGGCCAGGGGTCAGGAACCAGAAGGGTAGTCAGACGAAGCCAGGATCAGGAACCAGCAGGGTAGTCAGACGAAGCCAGGATCAGGAACCAGCAGGGTAGTCAGACGAAGCCAGGATCAGGAACCAGAAGGGTAGTCAGACGAAGCCAGGATCAGGAACCAGAAGCAGCAGCAATCTTAGAAGCATGTGAACACAGGAGGACCAAGCAAGGAACTGAAGCCACAGACCTCCTATATATATGAGCTAGGCATCCAGCTCCCCCCAGTGGGAAGGAGGAGCCGCAGGGTGGAAGGCTACAAGAAACCCAGAAACCAAGATGGCCGCCAGCACATGTCAAACGAAGGAGAACAGCAAGAAGGTAAGACCATGACAGTACCTCCCCCTCAAGGGCCCCTCCTCCGCGGAGCAAAAAACGGTTTCTGAGGGAAGCGTGCGTGGAAGGCTCGGAGCAAGGCAGGAGCATGGACATCTGCGGAGGGAACCCAGGAACGCTCCTCTGGACCATAACCACGCCAATGGACCAAAAACTGCACCCGACCGCGGACCAGGCGTGAGTCCAGGATATTGCTCACCTCATACTCCTCACGATTGCCCACTCGGACCGGACGAGGCCGAGGAACCGAGGAAGTGAAACTATTACACACCAGTGGCTTCAACAGGGAGACATGAAACACGTTAGAGATCCGCATGCCAGGAGGAAGCGCAAGGGCATAGGCTACCGGGTTTACCCTGCGAAGCACTCGGAAGGGACCAACAAAGCGAGGCGCCAGCTTGGGAGTGGGCACTCGAAGGTTGAGGTTGCGGGTGGACAACCATACACGGTCTCCGACCTGGTAGGAAGGAGCAGGCGCTCGTCTGCGATCAGCCTGGAGTCTCTGGCGCTGCGCAGAGGCCTCAAGGGACTTCTGGATCTGTACCCAAGAAGCACGTAGGACGGAAAGGTGATCCTCCACAGCCGGAATATCCTGGGGAGAGAATACCTCCGGTAACACGGCAGGTTGGAACCCATAATTGGCCATGAAGGGAGACGTCCCAGAGGAAGAGTTCACCGCCGTGTTCCTGGCAAACTCAGCCCAAGGCAGGAGGTCAACCCAATTGTCTTGGTGATCGGAGACATAGCAACGAAGGAATTGCTCCAAGGCCTGATTGGATCGTTCTGCGGCCCCATTGGAGTGAGGGTGGTAGGCCGAGGAGAAGGAGAGATGAATCCCCAACTGGGAGCAAAAGGCGCGCCAGAACCTGGACACAAACTGAGTCCCCCGATCCGACACAATCTCCTTGGGCAAACCGTGCAACCGGAAGACCTCCCTGGCAAAAATCGTGGCCAACTCTTGTGCAGAGGGTAACTTCTTGAGAGGAACACAGTGGCACATTTTGGAAAACCGATCCACAATCATGAGAATGACCGTATGGCCTCGGGATGCAGGGAGGTCCACAATGAAATCCATCCCCAGGTGTGACCATGGGCGCTCCCCGGTGGCTATGGGTTGCAGAAGGCCCAACGGAAGGTGCCGAGGGGACTTACTCTGGGCACAAACGGAGCATGCCGCTACATATGCGGCGATGTCGGAACGTAGGGAAGGCCACCAGAACAGACGTGAAACAGCCCAGGACAGCTGATTCTTTCCAGGATGCCCCGCGGTCTTGGAGTTATGGTAGGTTCGCAACAACCGAGTGCGCAACAACCGCCAAAATCTGCTCACCCAGGGGAGAGGTCAGGCTGGTGCGAATGGCGGCCAGGATCTGATTCGGAGGTATGACCGAAGTCGGAATCGACTCCTCCCTGGACAGCTCGGAGTACTGCCGTGATAGGGCATCCGCCCTGATGTTCTTGGAACCGGGTAGGTAGGAGACCACGTAATTAAAACGTGACAAGAACAGAGCCCATCTGGCCTGACGTGGTGTCAATCTCTTGGCCTCAGAAAGGTAGGTCAGATTCTTATGGTCCGTCAGGATGAGAACCGGAACCACCGAACCCTCGAGCAAGTGCCTCCTTTCTTTAAGGGCCTGCACAATGGCCAATAACTCCCTGTCACCAATCTGATAGTTGCACTCCGCGGAAGACAGTTTCCGGGAGTAAAACCCACAAGGAAGCAGAGGACCCTCTGGTGTTCTACGCTGAGACAGAAGGGCGCCTACTCCCGTCTCAGACGCGTCCACCTCGAGGACAAAGGGCAACCCAGGGTTGGGATGCGACAGAATCGGAGCCGACACAAAAGCGGACTTTAGGGCCTCAAAAGCTCGGATGGCCTCGAGCGGCCAGACCTGGGAATTACTGCCTTTCCTGGTCAGATCCGTGAGAGGCTTGGCCAGCATGGAAAAGTCCCTGATGAACTTCCGATAATAATTGGCAAAGCCCAAAAAGCGCTGCAGGGAACGAAGACCACTGGGCTGGGGCCACTGTAAGACAGCCGAAACCTTCTCAGGATCCATGGAGAACCCCTCAGCGGAAATGATGTAACCTAAGAAGGTTACCTGGGATCGGTGAAATTCGCATTTCTCAAGCTTACCGAACAGCTTGTTCTCTTGTAACCGTTGCAACACTCGTCTGACATCCAGAATGTGGGCCTCCATGGATTCAGAATATACCAAGATGTCATCCAAATAGACCACCACACACTGCTGCAACAGGTCACGGAAAACATCGTTGATGAATTCCTGAAAGACTGCAGGCGCATTGCACAACCCAAAGGGCATAACCAAGGATTCATAATGACCGGTCCTGGTGTTAAACGCGGTCTTCCACTCATCGCCCGCCTTGATCCTAACCAGGTTATATGCCGCCCTCAGGTCGAGTTTGGTAAAGACCGTGGCCCCTTTAAGGCGATCGAACAGCTCGGAAATCAAGGGTATCGGGTAAGCGTTCTTGATCGTGATGCGATTGAGACCCCTGTAATCGATGCAAGGCCTCAACTCACCGCCCTTCTTTTTCACAAAGAAAAATCCAGCCCCTGCCGGGGACGAGGATTTGCGAATGTGTCCGCGTGAAAGCGCCTCCCTCACGTACTCCTCCATGGCCTCATTCTCCGTTACCGACAGTGGATAGACTTTGCCACGAGGAGGAACGGCACCAGGCTGTAAGTCTATGCCACAATCGTATGGGCGGTGCGGAGGTAGAGCAACCGCGCGCACCTTATCGAATACATCCCGGTACTCCTCGTATTCAGGAGGCAACAGAGAGTCCGAGGAAGTACACAGCAACTTGACAGACCCATGGATGCAACTAGCCCCACACTGCGGTGACCACGAGAGGATCTCGGCCGATCTCCAATCGAAAGTCGGATTATGCTTCTGGAGCCAGTTGTAGCCAAAGACCACCGAGTAGTGTGGAGACGAAATAACCTGGAGGCAGACCGACTCTCTGTGAACGGCACCAATGGCTATCCCCACTGGAAGGGTCTCATGAGTCACGTGTGGCGGCAGAAGGGGTCTGCCGTCTATCGCCTCAAGAGCCAGTGGGGAACCTCGAGCCTGCAGAGGAATGGAATTGGCGGCAGCGAACACACTATCAATGAACAAACCACCAGCACCAGAGTCCACCAACGCCTGGGTCGTCACCGAGCCCCCGACCCAGGAGAGGACAACAGTGATCAGTGGTTTGTCAACACGGGAAACCGGGGACGAGGAGACTCCACCCAAGATCTGCCCCCGACAGGATCTCAGGTGCGAGCGTTTTCCCGGACGGTTCGGACATGCCAACCGAAAATGCCCACCGAGACCACAGTACATGCATCGGCCCTCGCGTCTCCGGAGTACCCTCTCCCCCTCGGACAGGCGAGCAAACCCCAGCTGCATGGGTTCACCCCCAGACAAGTCATCCCCAGGAGGCGTGGGAGGAGAGGGAGGCACGGGTGGGACAGCAAACGTAGGCGCCAATCTGTTAGAAGACCTCCGCAGGCTCTCCTTAAAGGAAGGTCTCTCCCTGAGTCTGGTGTCAATCAAAATCAGGAAAGAAATAAGAGACTCGAGCTCCACTGGTAGGTCCTTAGCTGCAACCTCATCCTTCAAGGCATCCGAGAGACCATGAGAGAAAGCAGCGACCAGAGCCTCATTATTCCTGCCCACCTCTGCTGCCAGGGTACGAAACTCAATGGCGTATTCAGCTACGGATCGTGAACCCTGTCTGATGGACATAAGGAGCTTCGCAGCAGAGGCAGCACGAGCCGGCACATCGAATACCTTCCGAAGAGAAGCAACAAAACCGGAAAACTCGGCAACCACCGGATTGTTGTTCTCCCATAAAGGGCTGGCCCAGGCCAAGGCCTTGTCCGAGAGCAGCGAGATCAAGAAGCCCACCTTTGATCTCTCAGTAGGAAAGGCATGTGGCAGCAACTCGAAATAAATGCCCACCTGGTTAAGGAAACCTCGGCACTGAGTTGGCTCTCCCCCAAAGCGCTGTGGAAGAGGGGCAGAACCGGTCATACCCCGAAACACCGCAGGCGCAACAACAGGTGTCGGGGTAGACTCTGGCGCAACAACCGGAGCGGCAGTAGGAGCGACAACCGACCCATCGGCAACGGGAGCGAAATGAGCCGTGCGTTCAAGCAGGGTTAGCAACGCCACAGCGAACCGACCCAACAGGTGATCCTGCTGATCAAGTCTGGCAACCAGCATGGGTAGCGAGGATGGCCCTGTACCGTCAGAATTCAGGGCTTGGTCCTAATGTCACGGAACCATGAACCAGACGTACAACAAGAGATAAGTGAAAATAAAGCTGTAAAGCAAAAGTCCAAACGGATGGTGAAACCGAAGCAGAGTCTTTGAGAGGCCAGGGGTCAGGAACCAGAAAGGTAGTCAGACGAAGCCAGGATCAGGAACCAGCAGGGTAGTCAGACGAAGCCAGGATCAGGAACCAGCAGGGTAGTCAGACGAAGCCAGGATCAGGAACCAGAAGGGTAGTCAGACGAAGCCAGGATCAGGAACCAGAAGCAGCAGCAATCTTAGAAGCATGTGAACACAGGAGGACCAAGCAAGGAACTGAAGCCACAGACCTCCTATATATATGAGCTAGGCATCCAGCTCCTCCCGGTGGGAAGGAGGAGCCGCAGGGTGGAAGGCTACAAGAAACCCAGAAACCAAGATGGCCGCCAGCACATGTCAAACGAAGGAGAACAGCAAGAAGGTAAGACCATGACATATATATAGTCTAATATATGGTCTAACGTCCTAAGTCTACATTGAAAAGTCCCCCTGAAAACCCCTCCCCCCACCTAACACCTATATCCAAGTTTACATATCCAGTGTATACACTATAAACAAAAGTTACATAAACCATATGATACATTTACAAAACACACAAAAACCTCAAGTTTGGTGCCTGTGAGCCCTACATCCTCATCTACTTACCACACACAAAACAACAATCTACAATGTTATTAACAGACACCCACCAGGAAAGAAGACGATAGGCTAAGGCAGTGATGGCTAACCTCCGGCACTCCAGCTGTGGTGAAACTACGACTCCCATCATGTTCCATTCATTTCTATGGAGTTCTGACAACAGCCAAGCAAGTGTACATCTTGGGATTCATAGTTTTACCAGTGGAGTGCCGGAGGTTAGCCATCACAGGGCTAAGGCATATGAAAATAAAATTTACTTGTTCCCAGCCTCTCATACTTCAGAGACTGCACCTTCATTAGGTCACCCAGAATGTTCCTAACCAACTCATCCACTGGGAGGATTTTCCGCTGTGTCAGTACTAAGCACCGTGCATGCCACATGCAGTACCTAACCACTAGACTGACTAGAAATAAAGTGCACAGGTCTCTACCTCCCAGGACTCTGAATGACCCATCAGCCCATCCCGCATAAGAGAGACCCCTCAACCTAGGCCAGCCAATGGAAGCACCTACCCTATTGTATACGTCTGCATTAAAGGGACAATAAAGCAGAAAGTGCTATATGCTTTCCAGCAGGGTGCCACACCCCTCCTGGGAACGACTGCTTTCCTCATAGTTCCTGCACTTCAGATTGTCCATCACATACAATTTCCCATGAAAGCAGGATGAAGCGAAGTCCCAAAACTTCAAGGAGGTCCTGTTGGAATTCAAAAGCCGCAAACTAACCTCCAGATCCCGATGAGGAACAGAGGCTTTTTGAAATGGGTCGACAGAACTCTCTTGTCAAGGAGTTACCTCGACAGAGTCCTGATCTCCCCCACCTCCAGATCCCACCGGTCAATTACCTTCACAACCAGAGCAGCATAAGCTGGAAAATGCCCATGTAGTGTGTAGAGATCCTTCATTTGCTTTCCTTTCTCCCATTCCTGGAAGAAAAGCCAAAACCATCCCCTAAAGGAGAATACCCACAGAGGAGCCTTCTCTTTCAAGAGGCTTGTGAGGTTCTTCTCAATAAAGGTATTCACTAGGAATACCACCAGATTGACCATATCCAACCCTCCTAGTCTCCTTGTATGGTAAGTAACCTCCCTCTTGACTAGGTTCAGCCTATTACCTCATAACAGTTGGAATAACAAACTGTAGACCTTAATCCAGGGATGTTCTGGCAAGATGCTGACACTACAAAGGAATCTGGTAAGTTTTGATCAGGTTTACATATTTCGTTAGGGTCAACCTTTCCGTTGGTCCACCTTCTGAGCGGCGATCATTAGCCTGCTTTCCCAGTTTTGCTTGGGGTAGTCCCCCCCTGAAAGGGTTTCAAGGAGATCAAACCCAGGATCTTCCCCTCCCAGTCAGAGACTCTTACACTTATCCTGGTTAATTTTGGATCCAGATGACTCTGAGTAACGATCTACCTCCAACATCACCCATTTTGCTATCCCTCGTGAGGACACTAAGACAGTGACATCATCAGCATATACTACCACCCTCAGTGTGGATTTTGGGAACACCAAGCCATCCTGACCACTGCCAATGGTCCTAAGGAAAGGGTCATTCGCAAACACATATAACAGAGGGCTCAAAGGACAACCCTGGTGACCACCAGACCCCACCTCAAATGAGCAGCCAAGCCATTCATAAGTGGTAGACTCTCAGCTCCTGCATATAAAATCTTGAGCCAATCTATAAACCCACTTGACAGGATGATCAGGGCTGACCTTCTCATTGACTTTGGCAGGGTGCCCCAGGATAGACACTCATTGAATACCTCAGTCAAGAGGGGAACTGAAATGTTCTTAAAGGTCTTATAAAACTCAGGTGTTAAGCCATCTGGATCTGGGTACTTTTAAAGGCAAGTACTTCGATTGCTAATCTAACTCCTCTTTATGGATCATCTCTTTCAAAATGTTAAGAGAGGGGTCTACTCCTGGGTCAGGGACAGGTTCAACCAGGAAAACCAAAATAACATCCTGACCTAGATTCCTCTTCCCCAAGAGGTGTTAGTAGAATGATCTGATGACCTCCAAGATCCTGTACTATCAACCAGTCCTCTGACCACTTTACTACTTACATAAATCTTGCAGTTTCTATAAAGGTCAGAAAAGCAATACTTCCTGTAATCCCTCTCAAAAACCAAAGATGCGTGTCTATCATACTGGCATCTCTTAAGCAAAGATTTCACTCTTGAGATATCCTGTTAGCTACCTCTAACTGAGACAAGATGTTCGAGTTTGCTCTACAGGCCCTGATACAGGCGATGGCCATCAAGAATCCTGAAGCTCAAGAGCTGACAGAAGAATTTCATAACCCCTTTCTTAAACATCTCTGGCTACTCTGACTTACTGTTACAAAGATCCAGTAACTGTACTTGGCTCTAAAGAAGATCTTCAAAGGACTGTCTTATTGCTGCCTCCAAGAGAGAAAATTAAATTCCAAAAGCCTCTCCCCATCCTGGGGTCTCAGAGAAAATTAAATTAAACAGTCATGTAAAAAGCATACAAAAATTCAACCCCTCAGCCACAGGACATGCAGGTACACGGACACTTGGAGCCAGGAAATATGTAATGGAAAAAGGTGAAGTCCAGCACACGGTGTTTCTGTCTCTGATCATCATTTAATAAAGTCCATTAAAAAATAATCACATACAATAAGTACAGTACTGCAAGATCGCTCTACGCATTTCGAACTTGATTGTTCTTAATCATAACCAATAACCAATTAAAAGGTGTTTGGAAAACTCAACTTCCACAACAGACACTGCTGAAGAGATGGCTTACTCCTTTTAATTCTCTTCTAGACCTAAAGTTGCCTCTATAATGGGTGAACCACGTATGGCCTGGGGTATGCGGATATAGACAGGCAAGCCTCTCTAACTATAGTATTAAGGGCAGCACCATTATAGGTCAGCTTGTCTCTGGAATATCCCCTATCCCAAGGCCTCATGACATTGTCTATGCAAAGACCACTTGCCTTACTAAAAAGGTAGGGCTTGTTCCTCATAAAGAGACACTTCCTGTCCCACTTGGATTTGGGACCATAGATGTGAACCCCTTAACACCCAGCGCCATACATGTACGGCGCGCTGATCGGGCGGGTGCAGGAGCTGCGCTCGCCCGATCTGCGGCAGGGGTACGGCAGTTACTGATAGCCGGACCCCTGCTGTATGCGCTGGCATCAGTGAAATCACCAATGACGACGCATTAACCCCTGCTCGGCCGCGATCAGCGCTGGCCACGGCACGTGCGGACTTCAGACGTGTGCGGGGTGGCCATCGGGTCCCCGCGCTGCTGTGACGGGAACCCGATGGCAGGGAAGGCAGCCTGGTGCCTTCCTTAGGCATCGTGGCTGCCTTCCGAGAGAGCCTGTGAGATCCAGCCCCCTGGATCTCACAGGCATGCAGACTGTAAGTGTATTACACTGGTAATACACTTACAGCCAATGCATCACAATACAGAAGTATTGTGATGCATTGTAAAGGGGATCACACCCCAAAAAGTTGAAGTCCTAGAGTGGGACAAAAAATAAAGTAAAAATAAAATAAAATAAAGTTAGAAAGAAATTAAAAGTTTCAAGTAAAAAAAAACAAAAAAACGTCCTTTTCCCAAAATTAAGTAAAATAAAAAATTGAAAAAAATAGGAAATAAAAAAGAAAAGTAGACATATTAGGTATCTCAATGTCCATATCGGCCGGCTCTATAAAAATATCACATGACCTAACCTCTCAGGTGAACACCGTCAAAAAAATAAAATAAAAACTGTTCTAAAAAAACAAACATTTTTTGTCACCTTACATCACTTAAACTGCAACACCAAGCAATCCAAAAAGCGTATGCCCCCCAAAATAGTACCAATCTAACCGTCACCTTGTCTCGCAAAAAATTTGCCCCTACCTAAGACAATCACCCAAAAAATAAAACAACTACGGCTCTCAGACTATGTAGACACTAAAACATTTTTTTTGTTTCAAAAATGCTTTTGTTGTGTTAAATGTAAAAAAAAAAATCAAAAAGTAGACATATTAAGTATCGCCGCATCCGTAACAACCTGCTCTATAAAACAAAATTGTCACCCTACATCACAAAAAGTGTAATAGCAAGCGATCAAAAAGTCATATGTACCCCAAAATAGTGCCAATCAAACTGTCATCTCATCCCGCAAAAATGATACCCTACCTAAGACAATCGCCTAAAAACTGAAAAAACTATGGCTCTCAGACTATGGAGACACTAAAACATGATTTACTGTACTTTGTTTCAAAAATTATAACATTGTGTAAAACTTACATAAATAAAAAAAGTATACATATTAGTTATTGCCACGTCCGTAACGACCTGCTCTATAAAAATATCACATGACCCAACTAGTGTTGATCGAGCACCTAAGTGCTCGGGTGCTCTGGCCGAACATATACCCGAGTATAATGGAAGTCAATGGGAGAACCCGAGCCTTTGTTCATCCTCTGGTGGAGTCGAGAAGTCTGGGGCAATCCAGGCCTTTTTCATTTTTATAAGAGTCAACCTGTCAGCATTTTCAGTTGACAGGCGGATACGCTTATCTGTTATAATGCCACCAGCAGCACTAAACATCTGCTCAGACAAAACGCTGGCGGCAGGGCAGGCCATCACCTCCAAGGCGTAGAGCGCCAGTTCGTGCCACTTGTCCAGCTTGGACACCCAGTAGTTGTAAGGCACTGAGTGATCACTGAGAACGCTGACACGGTCTGCTACGATTTCCTTCACCATCTTCCAAAACTTTTCCCTCCTTGTGACACTAGGCCGAGCATCAGGGTGAGGGTGCTGGAGGGGTGTCATGAAACTGTCCCATGCATTGGAGAGTGTTGCCCTGCCTCTGTTGGAACTGCTATGTGTTCCCCTTGTCTCCCCTCCTCGGTTGCCCAAGGAAGTATGGACTCTGCCGCCAGATTTGTCAGATGGAAATTTCTGGAGCAATTTTTCAACAAGGACCTTCTGGTATTGCACAGTTTTGCTCGTTCTCTCCACCTGATGGATGAGAGATGAGAAGTTCTCTTTGTAGCGGGGGTCGAGAAGGGTGAACACCCAGTAATCCGTGTTGTCTAAAGTGCGTATAACGCGCGGGTCGCGGGAAAGGCAGCCTAGCATGAAGTCAGCCATGTGTGCCAGAGTACCAACAGCCAAGACTTCGCTGTCGTCATCAGGAGGATGACTGTACATCTCCTCATCCTCTTCCTCCTCTTTAGCCCACCCACGCTGAACAGATGGAATTAAACTTCTATGGGTACTACCCTCTATAGCGGAGGCAACCGTCTCCTGCTCCTCCTTCTCTTCATCGTCCAATTCGAGCTGAGAAGACGGACGGAGGGTGGTCTGGCTATCACCCTGTGTAATGTCTTTTTCCCCCATTTCCACATCTTCCACATGCAAAGCGTCGTCCTTAATTGTGAGCAGCGAGCGTTTGAGTAGACACAGAAGTGGGATGGTTACGCTGATAATAGCGTTATCGCCGCTCACAATCTGTGTTAATTCCTCAAAGTTTCTTAAAACAGCACAGAGGTCAGACATCCATGCCCACTCCTCGCTTCTGATTAGGGGAAGCTGACTGGAAAGGTGACGACCATGTTGCAGCTGGTATTCCACTACTGCCCTCTTCTGCTCACAAAGCCTGGCCAACATGTGGAACGTGGAGTTCCAGCACGTGCTCATGTCGCACAACAGCCGGTGAGCTGGCAAGTTAAAGTGCTGCTGCAGCATTGACAGACCGGCTGAAGCTGTCGATGACTTGCGGAAATGTGCACACACACGGCGCACCTTCACCAGTAGCTCAGGCAAATTGGGATAGGTTTTGAGAAACTGCTGAACCACTAAGTTTGAGACGTGGGCTAGGCATGATGAGATGTGTGTGAGCTTGCCGAGCTCCAAAGCCGCCACCAAGTTATGGCCATTATCAGACACAACCATGCCTGGTTGTAGGTTGAGTGGCAAGAGCCACAGCTCAGTCTGGTCTCTTATCCCCTGCAACAGCTCTGCGGCGGCGTGCTGTTTTCCCCCTAAGCATATCAGCTTCAGCACAGCTTGTTAACGCTTCCCCACTGCAGTGGTACACTGCTTCCAGCTACCGGCTGATGTCTGACTGGTGCTGCACGCGGATAATTCAGAGGTGGAAGTGGAGGAGGAGGCGGAGGAGGAGAAGTGGGGGTTGGAGCCACTAACGTAAGTGCTGGTGGAAACACTGATGGAATTAGGACCCGCAATTCTCGGCGTCGGTAGCACCTATGCCATCCCAGGGTACGACTCGCTTCCGGCCTCCACAATGTTCACCCAGTGTGCCGTCAGGGAAATGTAGCGTCCCTTGCCAAATGCACTTGTCCATGTGTCCGTGGTTATGTGGACCTTCCCAGTAACTGCGTTGGTCAAGCACGTGTGACGTTTCTGGACACATGTTGGTGTAAGGCGGGCACGACACCTTGAAAAAAAGTGGCGGCTAGGGACAGAGCACCGCGGGACGGCCGCCGACATCAGGCTACGGAAGGCCTCAGTGTCCACAAGCCTAAATGGCAACATTTCCAGGGCAAGTAATTTTGAAAGGTGCGCATTTAGTGCCATGGCCTGTGGGTGGGTGGCTGGGTATTTGTGCTTGCGTTCAAATGCCTGGGGTAATGACATTTGGACGCTACGCTTGGACAGGAAAGTGGATATGGTCGCTGATGGTGTTGCGAAGGTCCAGGTGCAGGGCAGGAGGCATCCTCACCTGCGCCTTCTACAGGTGATTGGCCAGCACATACCATAGGGGAAGAGGAGGCAGTGGTGTGACCCGCAGACAAAGATTATGGACCCAGGCATTCGCCCCACTTATTACGGTGCTTGGATGCCATTTGGCGGATCATGCTGGTGGTGGTGAGGTTGCTAGTGTTCACGCCCCGGCTCATTTTGGTGTGGCACAGGTTGCAATCTACTATTCTATCGTCCACACTTTCCTCAAAAAAGCGCCATACTGCGGAACACCTACCCCTTGGCAAGGGATATTTCAGCAAGGGGGTGCTCTGTGGAACAGTTGCGGGCCTGTGTGGTGTGGCCCGCCTTCTCCCTTTTGCCACCCCACTGCCTCTTCCAGCCTGTTGCGGTGCTGCAGATCCTTCCTCCTCTGTACTGCTGTCCTCGCTCGGCTTTGCACCTTCCCAGGTTGGGTCAGTGACCACATCGCCCACCACCTCCTCTTCCACTTCCTCAATCTGATCATCCTCTTGATTTGTTGACCTAACCACAACCTCAGTGATTTACAACTGTGTCTCATCCTCTTCATCAACCTCTTGAGACAGTCATTGCGGTTGACTCATTGGCAACTGTGTCTCATCATCATCCGCATCATTAAACACTAATTGCCGTTCCCCACCGTCATGTTCTTGTGACTGTGGATGCTCAAGAGGTTGGGAATCAGGGCACAAGATCTCATGTCCCTCTTCAAGCGTGCTTGGCGAGAGGGCCAAATCAAGTAATGGCGATGAAAAGAGCTCCTCGGAATTTCCGAGTGTGGGATCGCTTGTTTGGCCAGACTCCATGGTGGGAGGAAGGAGGATCAAGGTGAGGACTCTGTTGACCAGACTCTTGGCTACTGAGACTGGACAGAAGACAGGGTGGTGCTTAACCAACTGGAAGCATTATCTGCTGCAATATAACCGACCACCTGGTCGCACTGGTCTGACTTCAAAAGTTTTGTCCTGCGACGGAATGTCTATAGTAGATGTAATGGATGGACGACACGTATTGATTGATTAGAAAATATCAGGAGGAAAATAAACGTGCTTCTAAAATTACCTATAATTAGATTTAGGGGTAACAGGGAAAATACCCTAGTGATAACCAAACCAATATGAAAAAAGGCTCTCACCTAACAAAACAAAATAGTTGCAAATTTCATAGCAGGGCTGATGCAAGTAATGGTAGGCGTGTCTGGGGTCGCAAGGCTGAGCCTCAGGGTAGAAAATTCTATCCCTATTTTGGCCCTAAAATGTAGTCTCTGCCCCGGGAAGCCCCCTAATGGTGGAGGCCCCCTATCCCCGTACCTAAAGCCTGACAGAACCCTGTTATAACCCTACATTGATGAACATATTTTTATCCTGTGACGCCCTGCAAACTGGGACATGAAGCTGGATGTCATGGATGATTGTTTTTCTTGTGCTCTGGCAGCAGGCACAGTTTCAACGTGCCCAGGGCCACGGCCTCTGCGTAACCAGCATCATTGCTCATGCACATGACCGTTGTGTGTTTTGCGGTGCGCAAATTGCGGATCCGTTGTTCCGTTTTTAGTTTCTGGAAATTGTGGAAATTGTGTGATTTTACTATCCACACCCAGGATACAGGTATATTCTGTATGCTGGTCATCTGAGTGTTTGGTGGCCATTTCCTGCAGTGTTTCCAGGGTACAGAGTTTCGTTTCATTCCTTGGCTTTGCTGATCTTTGATTCTAACGTTGTGTGTCTTGGTTTCACTATGGCGGATGACTCAGAGGATGAGGTCGTACTGCACTGGCTTATTTTTCGGTGATGGGGACAGTGGTCCATTCTGTTGGATGATGAACCGAGTAGAAGGAGGAGATTTTGGGTCCATCCTTCCCTCTACGCAGATCTTCGCCAGCATCCAGAGAAGTTCTTTGTGTTCTGTCGGATGTCAGTGTCTACCTTTGATTGCTTGCTGTCGTCTCTACGTACTGTACTTATCTTCATGGACACCAATACGAGGCGCAGCATTACTCCTGAGGAAAGGCTCATTGTCACGTTGAGGTAAGCAATATGTAGTGATTTATTGTTTAACAGTAATGTGTACTGCTTCTCTCATGAGTAACATGGTTCTTAAACTGGCTGGTATTAGACATGTGTTAATGTTAGCTCAAGTTACCAGTCTTTGTCCCTTATTTATTTCTGCCATTGTCTATTTCCTTTATTTCTTATTCCCAGACAAATAACATACAAATGATGAACGGTAGTCCTGTATTTATAGCTTTTAAGTTTGGTGTATGCCAACGCCATCATCCTGCTGAGTGGTCACATCATTCTACGTTTCCCATACATTCAGCATGGAAATGGCGTCACCAAAGTAGGCGTAACATAGCTTGTAGGAGTCGGGTCCACACCCCCATTGTTGAAAGTATTTTGCTGATGTTAAACAATTTTGTGGCTAAAATGATAGTATACAAAATGGACATAGAATGTGTAACATATGTCTACTAACAACCATTATATGAACCATGTTCATGATGTGACTAATTTTTGGCAAATTAATGATGTCACCTTTTTGTTTTTGTCAACAGATTCCTGGCAACTGGGAACTCATTTGCATCCTTGCATTTTGACTTTCTTTTGGGAGCCTCCACGATTTCTCAAATTGTGCGTCACACTTGCCATGTTATCTGACATCAACTCAGAGAGACGGTGATGCCACAGCCCAAGGCGGACGATTGGGTTTGGAACGCTGAGGGCTTCAATCAATGGATGGCAAGCACATTCGTGTGAAGAAGCCTCCTCACTCACAGACCCGATTCTTCAATTATAAGCAATATTTTTCGGTAGTGCTTATGGCTGTTGCTGACAGTAACTACCGGTTTATAATGGTTGATATCGGGGCCTATGGAAGCACTGCAGATGCTTGCGTCTTTAGTGCTTCTAGAATGGGTGAGCAGCTTCGTGCCAACCAGCTTGCCCTGCCCAAGTCTAGAAGACTGCCCGAATATGCAGGTCCCCCGCCTCCATTTGTAATCGTGGCGGATGAAGGGTTTGCATTGACTACCCATGTTATGCGGCCATTCCCAAAGCGTGGTTTGAATGTCAGGAGGCGTATTTTCAACTACCGGTTGACTCGTGCCAGTCGGTATGTTGAGTGTGCTTTCGGAATACTCTTTAGCAAGTGGAGGGTGTTTTTGTCATCCATACAAATGAATCCGGAGAATGCTACCCTTGTGATTGAAGCTTGTGTTGTTCTATACAACTTCACCAGGATTCACGAGGCTTCCTCTTCTGTTGACATGGAAGAATTTCCTACGTCAGCAGTTTTGGGTTTGGATAGGACCCTGCACAGACGGCCTGGGGCTGCAGGCATTGCAGTTCGGGAACTCTATGCAGACTACTTTTTCAGCCAGAGGGGTCCTTGCCATGGCAGATGGACACTATTCGTGGCAGTGTTTGATTTCTTCTGTTCTCGTTAGTTTTTTTTTTGTTTTCAGATAGATTATGGAATTTATGTTGTAGTTTAGTGTAGGGACTCGCAAGAGAATGAGGACGCTTGACGTGGGCTTGCTGGCTGAGGTTTTGGGCTATAAAAAGATTGACGTTGAATATAATTAATAAAGATGCTTTTTAATGTTGACTGTTTTAAACATCAATAATCTAGTTGATATATGGTCCCAAAAACCTTCTAATACCTCATTTAAAGATTGATAATTAAGCAAGTACCGGTATGTGG
Source organism: Bufo bufo (assembly GCF_905171765.1). Taxonomy (NCBI): domain Eukaryota; kingdom Metazoa; phylum Chordata; class Amphibia; order Anura; family Bufonidae; genus Bufo; species Bufo bufo. The sequence continues at coordinate 150,394,419 of NC_053389.1, read as the reverse complement.
ATCATTAAAGTGATAGTACTAGGAGTATTGTGCATGACTGTTATGTGGAAATGTGTTTACCTGTTTAATGTAATTTGTCTCACAATAAATTACTGAAGCCAAGTGATTTTTGCAATCAAGTTTTTACTGAAACCCTTGCCCCCCCCAAACAAAATACAAAGACAATCCCTGTCTCGACAAAATAAATACAAATAACAGTAAATAAATAAATAAAAAATACAAAATTATAACTCAAAAAGGTCTCTTGTGAAGGAGTTTTGGCCATATAAAGAACCTGGGCGGACCTGGCCAGGATCAGGGCCAGATGAAGAACCTGGGCAGACCTGGCCAGGATCAGGGCCAGATAACGAGGCAGGGTGAACCTGGAAAGGATCTGGCCCATATGAGAAGGCAGGGCGAACCTGGGAAGGATCTGGCCCATATGAGAAGGCAGGGCGAACCTGGGAAGGATCTGTCCCATATGAGGAGGCAGGGCGAACCTGGGCAGGATCTGGGGCCCATGTGGTGTATCCCTGCCAGACCTGGGCAGGATGTGGGGCCCATGTACAGTAACTGCCCTGATTACTCTGCTGGCCAAGTGGGGGGGGGGGGGGGGGTTGGGGCCTGGGAACCTGCGGGGTTGTTGGCCGTGGAAAGGTGGCCCTTGGGGTGGATGTTGAGGAGGCGGGTACATGGTGGGCTGATGAGCAGGTGGCATCATTAATTGACACCGTAGCTAGATCATAAATATGTGAGTGTATGTTTCCCTGGTAGTGGGAGGCATAGATCTCAATCACAACAACTAATGAAGCTACACACATATTATGCCTCTCCAAAGGGACTAGTGGAGTAATGGCGCCAGACCCCTCAAAACAGATTCCTCTTGTCCGTCACTCCTCCTCTGGGCAAGGAACTCGATTACTCTGGCATATAAGAGTATCTTGTCCAGAGGCAGACTGACAGACATTCCTCCTTCTTCGCCTGGCCTGAGACTGGTGTGTTGCTTGTGGGCTCCAATCGGAAATGCCAGCACGTTCTATTGGCTGTTGTAGTTGCTCCTCAGCCAGTGTTGGTGCAGGAGATGAGGCTGGTGAAAAATACTGCAGGCGTTTCCGCCCCTCCCAAGTCAGAATCCTCAGGGTCATCCAGACTGTCCACAGTACCTTATAGATAAATTACATGAAAACATATATTACATTATGGCAAAATTACATTACAAAACACAAAAAGCATTATGGGAAACTTAGTGCTGTATGTCTACAATAAGGTGAGCCGAGATAGATCACATAAGTTTCAAAAATCTTCAGGTTTTCCATAAACATTTAAGGACACATTACATAATCCAACCTTTGAAGGACTGTCGCTTTGTTATAGGCAAAACATTTTTTACAAATAGCTGGTTGTTTTGAGCTGTCCAGCACCAAAACATTAACACACATTCCGGAGCTAACCAAGTGCTGATATTCTGACCTTCTATATCTGCTCTGCTCAACCTGCGGCCCTCCAGCTATTGCAAAACTCCAACTCCCATCATTCTCAGACAGCCTACATCTATAAGCCTACAGAAGGTCATAGTGAGAGTTGTACTTTTCAAACAGCTGGAGGGCCGCAGGGTGAGCATCCCTGGTTTATATAAACGGAGAGGTAGATTCGCATTGCTTGACATAGCATATCTAGATTTTCTGGGTTTTTGCTCATGCGGGTTAGAGTACAATATTACAAATAGGTAAAAGGCAGTAAACACACAAAAACACATATTTAAACTAGCATTTGTTTACAGCAACTTGGACACACATCAAGCGAATGTCCCCTTCAACTGTCTTAAAAGCCACACATTTGGAAAATAACTAACCAAAATGTGTCAACACGATTCTGTGTTAAAAAACCTTTTGGAGTGACAACAATCAGTCACCCTGATTATGAAAAAGTGCCTACACAAGGGGAGAACTATGCATCTGGTGACTAAAATTAAACATTTGTAATTGGCCACCGCCATCATATATTGCACACCAAACCCGGAAGAAAGGTCTGCTATATTATGGTACTGGCCAATGACATATACCGTTACTGTGGCGAAACCAACCTCGCCACTGGGTTTTGGAGAGGCCTGTTTATCAGCCTCTTGCCTCAGAATTATGGCCCATACTAACTTTAAAGGAGCAGACAGACACAGCTTAAATTTGTCTTTGCAATTGTATTTTGTTATGTGAGGGTACCCAGATAGCTAATTGTATTGTATTTGTGTATTCTGAGTGCCATTCACCTAATGATATGCACTCAGACTTGAGCTATCTGGGAATATGTTAAATGTCTGTGTTTGCTGTGTGGGGTGTGACATTGTGTGTTTGGGTGGTGATTTCTGTCCGGTTGTCCCCACATGTGTATTGGCGATTCCCTTTGTCTTGAGAGATAATTGGATTACTCCTCGGGTGTCTCCAGGGCAGAGAGGAGGAAACCATGATGCATTGTGAGGATGTGTTGTGTCTGTGTATCCTGAGTTGCTGCATATCTGTCCTGTGTCGCAGTCTTCCTTCTGGTCCACTAGGGGCGTGTCCACCAGACGGGGACCTGCATAAATACGGGCCGGTAGCCCTCAATAAATGAGTTCCTGTTTTATACCTTCATGAAGTCTTGGCTCATGTTTGGGGGATGGAATAACTACACTCTTGGGGATTGCTATATCACAATACTCCCCTGAGTATAAGCTCTTGTAAGAGCTTGCTCCTGGTTCCTGTCTCTGGATTTAGGAGAGGTTCACCCACTGGAGCCTGGAGCCTTGTCGTAGGTCCAGGGTGGGTAGGAGACGGCGAGACCTCCACCAAGTTTCGGCGGTTCTTGGGGTCTGCAGTGCTGACGGTGTCAAGTGGAGTGCTTGGAGTCCTCTGGAAGCACTAGGAGCATCTATCGATGGAGGTACCCGGTCGGGGTGCTAGGCGTTCCGTTACAGTTACAAACAGTATTTTATGTTTACAAAAAACTTACGGCCTCGAGTCTATGACAGGGTGGAGAAACTGCATTTGCTTGGTGTACATATAAGGCCTTTTACGGAGACCACTAGCCCCACTGCGGCCCTTTTCTGTGAGCTCCCGCCTAATCTGGTCCCGGCAGCTGTTCCACCGGGTCTTTGTCTTCTTGACTGTGAAAACATCCGATGTCGGACAGTACTTTGTGGTACTCATGTGAAGCAGCGGATTCAAGGTATAATAATTGCAAGAAGGAGGAGATTATTTGTTCTAGGCCTTTTACAAATAATACTTTATATGGAAAGGAGACAGATGTTGGAATAACAATTACAACAGGGCCATATGTGGCCAAAACTATAAAGTGCTCATGGTGGGTAGACATTACTAATGTGTGCTGTAGCTAAAGTCAGGACATCTATTAAAACATGGTGGTGTTTGAATAAATTGGAAGGATCAAAATAGGCTCAGGCCAGTACATAATTAACACTGGCCACAAAAGGGACATGATTATCACCTGAATTACGTTAAGTAGTTGCAAAATAATTAGGGACAACACAGGGGCAGGAAACAACGACATAGCTTGCACTTACCTAAATCATCCCGACCTCTGCTATCTGCTTTATCCCATTCAGAAGGACTCATGCGACGGGCCACGATGCACCCTTCCTCACCAGATCCTGGTAGATATTGTTGCGGCTGTCCCAAAGCTTGGGACGCTCCTCCACTAACGTAATTAATTTGTCCACATTCCAACGTGGCATCTTGTGATATTTGCAGACAGTCAAAAGCACAAGCCAAACTGTGGCAGGTGTCTATCACTCACCAAACTCTGAGTTTGAACTTCCTGTACCTTTTTTTTTTTATGTGAAAGTTCTTGGATCCCGGTTGCTTGGCAACGGGTCCGCAAAAAATGCGGATTTGGATGACATACGGATGGCTTCCATTGTGCATCCGCTGTTTTTGCGGACCCATTGACTTGAATAAGTAACATAGTAACATAGTACATAAGGCCGAAAAAATACATTTGTCCATCCAGTTCGGCCTGTTATCCTGCAAGTTGATCCAGAGGAAGGCAAAAAAAACCTGTGAGGTAGAAGCCAATTTTCCTCACTTTAGGGGAATAAAAAATTCCTTCCCGACTCCAATCAGGCAATCAGAATAACTCCCTGGATCAACGACCCCTCTCTAGTAGCTATAGCCTGTAATATTATTACACTCCAGAAATACATCCAGGCCCCTCTTGAATTCCTTTATTGTACTCACCATCACCACAGGAGGGTTGCACGGAAGCACTGAAAAACTATAAGGAAAAAAATAGAACATGTAAAAAACAAATAAAAGCGGCCAAACTAGAGACCGAGAGATTAATTGCCAAAGAGAGTAAAACCAACCCTAAAATGTTCTTCAATTATATAAATGTTAAAAAGTATAAAGCTGAAGGTGTTGGCCCTTTAAAGAGTAATGAGGGGGGAGTCGCAGAGAGCGACGAGGAGAAAGCAAAGCTGTTAAATATTTTTTTCTCCAATGTATTCACTGAGGAAAATAAATTGTCAGATGACATGCAGAATGCAAAAATAAATTCCCCATTAAAAGTGTCCTGTCTGACCCAGGAAGAAGTACATCAGCGGCTTAAAAAGATTAAAATAGACAAATCGCCAGGACCGGATGGCATACACCCTCGTATCCTAAGGGAATTAAGTAATGTCATAGCCAGACCCTTATTTCTGATATTTGCAGACTCTATACTGACAGGGAATGTCCCACAGGATTGGCGCGTGGCATATGTGGTGCCAATATTCAAAAAGGGGCCAAAAACAGAGCCTGGAAACTATAGGCCGGTAAGTTTAACATCTGTTGTGGGTAAACTGTTTGAAGGTTTTCTGAGAGATGCTATATTAGAGCATCTCAACGGAAATAAGCAAATAACGCCATATCAGCATGGCTTCGTGAGGGATCGGTCATGTCAAACTAATTTAATCAGTTTCTATGAGGAGGTAAGTTCTAGACTTGACAGCGGCGAATCAATGGATGTCGTATATCTGGACTTCTCCAAAGCATTTGACACTGTACCGCATAAAAGGTTAGTATATAAAATGAGAATGCTCGGACTGGGAGAAAATGTCTGTATGTGGGTAAGTAACTGGCTCAATGATAGAAAACAGAGGGTGGTTATTAACGGTACACATTCAGATTGGGTCACTGTCACTAGTGGGGTACCTCAGGGGTCAGTATTGGGCCCTATTCTCTTCAATATATTTATTAATGATCTTGTAGAAGGCTTGCATAGTAAAGTATCAATTTTCGCAGATGACACTAAACTGTGTAAAGTAATTTACACTGAAGTGGACAGTATACTACTACAGAGGGATCTGGATAGATTGGAGGCTTGGGCAGATAAGTGGCAGATGAGGTTTAACACTGATAAATGTAAGGTTATGCACATGGGAAGGAAAAATGCAAGTCACCCGTACATACTAAATGGTAAAACACTCGGTAACACTGACATGGAAAAGGATCTAGGAATTTTAATAAACAGCAAACTAAACAGCAAAAACCAGTGTCAGGCAGCTGCTGCCAAGGCCAACAAGATAATGGGTTGCATCAAAAGGGGCATAGATGCCCGTGATATGAACATAGTCCTACCACTTTACAAATCGCTAGTCAGACCACACATGGAGTACTGTGTACAGTTCTGGGCTCCTGTAAACAAGGCAGACATAGCAGAGCTAGAGAGGGTTCAGAGGAGGGCAACTAAAGTAATAACTGGAATGGGGCAACTACAGTACCCTGAAAGATTATCAAAATTAGGGTTATTCACTTTAGAAAAAAGACGACTGAGGGGAGATCTAATTAATATGTATAAATATATCAGGGGTCAGTACAGAGATCTATCCCATCAGCTATTTATCCCCAGGACTGTGACTGTGACGAGGGGACATCCTCTGCGTCTGGAGGAAAGAAGGTTTGTACACAAACATAGAAGAGGATTCTTTACGGTAAGAGCAGTGAGACTATGGAACTCTCTGCCTGAGGAGGTGGTGATGGTGAGTACAATAAAGGAATTCAAGAGGGGCCTGGATGTGTTTCTAGAGCGTAATAATATTACAGGCTATAGCTACTAGAGAGGGGTCGTTGATCCAGGGAGTTATTCTGATTGGAGTCGGGAAGAAATTTTTTATTCCCCTAAAGTGGAGAAAATTGGCTTCTACCTCACAGGGTTTTTTGCCTTCCTCTGGATCAACTTGCAGGATAACAGGCCGAACTGGATGGACAAATGTCTTTTTTCGGCCTTATGTACTATGTTACTATGTTACTATGTTACCTCCTCTGGCAGAGAGTTTCATAGTCTCACTGCTCTTACCGTAAAGAATCCTCTTCTACCTTTGTGTACAAACCTTCTTTCCTCCAGACGCAGAGGATGTCCCCTCGTCACAGTCCTGGGGATAAATAGATGATGGGAGTGATCTCTGTACTGACCCCTGATATATTTATACAAAGTAATTAGATCTCCCCTCAGTCATCTTTTTTCTAACGTGAATAACCCTAATTTTGATAATCTTTCAGGGTACTGTAGTTGCCCCATTCCAGTTATTACTTTAGTTGCCCTCCTCTGGACCCTCTCCAGCTCTGCTATGTCTGCCTTGTTCACTGGAGCCCAGAACTGTACACAGTACTCCATGTGTGGTCTGACTAATGATTTGTAAAGTAGTAGGAATATGTTCTCATCACGGGCATCTATGCCCCTTTTGATGCAACCCATTATCTTATTGGCCTTGGCAGCAGCTGCCTGACACTGATGTTTACTGCTTAGTTTGCTGTTTATTAAAATTCCTAGATCCTTTTCCATGTCAGTGTTACCGAGTGTTTTACCATTTAGTATGTACGGGTGACTTGCATTATTCCTTCCCATGTGCATAACTTTACATTTGTCAGTGTTAAACCTCATCTGCCACTTATCTGCCCAAGCCTCCAATCTATCCAGATCCCTCTGTAGTAGTATACTGTCCTCTTCAGTGTTAATTACTTTACACAGTTTAGTGTCATCTGCGAAAATTGATATTTTACTGTGCAAGCCTTCTACAAGATCATTAATAAATATATTGAAGAGAATAGGGCCCAATACTGACCCCTGAGGTACCCCACTAGTGACAGTGACCCAATCTGAATGTGTACCGTTAATAACCACCCTCTGTTTTCTATCATTGAGCCAGTTACTTACCCACATACAGACATTTTCTCCCAGTCCGAGCATTCTCATTTTATATACTAACCTTTTATGCGGTACAGTGTCAAATGCTTTGGAGAAGTCCAGATATACGACATCCATTGATTCGCCGCTGTCAAGTCTAGAACTTACCTCCTCATAGAAACTGATTAAATTAGTTTGACATGACCGATCCCTCACGAAGCCATGCTGATATGGCGTTATTTGCTTATTTCTGTTAAGATGCTCTAAGATAGCATCTCTCAGAAAACCTTCAAACAGTTTACCCACAACAGATGTTAAACTTACCGGCCTATAGTTTCCAGGCTCTGTTTTTGGACCCTTTTTGAATATTAGCACCACATTTGCCATGCGCCAATCCTGTGGGACATTCCCTGTCAGTATAGAGTCCGCAAATATCAGAAATAAGGGTCTGGCTATGACATTACTTAATTCCCTTAGGATACGGGGGTGTATGCCATCCGGTCCTGGCGATTTGTCTATTTTGATCTTTTTAAGTCGCTGTTGTACTTCTTCCTGGGTCAGACAGGAAGAAGTACTTGCGGACAAGAATAGGACAGGTTATATTTTTTTGCGGATCACTGAACGGAGCAACGGATGCGGACAGCACATGGAGTGCTTTCCGCATCTTTTGCGGCCCCATTGAAATGAATGGGTCCGCATCCTATACGCAAAAAAAACGGAACGGACGCGGAAACAAACTACGTGTGCATGAGGCCTCACGGCCACTTCCCCGTCCCTTAATGCTCGCCTTCTTCATATTAAATGTTATATGCACGCTTGACACACAAGATGTGGCACGGATGTCACAGTTCACAGCAAGCACAGTATTTGGAAAAAGGAAAATAGATTTCACTTATATTTTTCCTAGCTCTGGCCCTGACACACAGAAGGTATTGCACAGATGTCACAAGTCACTACAGACACCCTCTATAGAAAAAGTATTAAAAATAATGGAAAAAAATATACTAGCTTTTAGTGATGAGCGGCAGGGGTCATATTCAAATTCGCAATATTTCGCTAATATTTTGTAGAATATTTGTCGAATATTCGCGAATTCGAATATTGGTTATATTCTACCTTTTTTACTCGAAAAATCGGCAAAGTAATGATCACGTAAGCTAGAATGTGTAACATAGAATGTGTCGGCAGATAAGAACCATTTGTCCCATCTAGTCTGCCCAATATATGCGAATATTACGCGATTAGTACAGGCGTGGGTCAAAAACAAATATATAGCACTAGAGAATATAGTGCTATATATTCATTTTTTAGAATATTCGTCATTTTTTTCCATCTGAAGCTATGATTCCTCCCTGCTTAAGTTGCTTGTCAAGCAACTTAAGAAGGGAGGAATCATGACTTCAGATGGAAAAAAAATTACGAATATTCTAAAAAACAAATTTATAGCACTATATTGTATTCTATTAGTTTTTGACCCACGCCTGTATTGATCGCGTAATATTCGCATATTACACAATCATTACCCTGCCGATTTTTCGAGCAAAAAAAATAAAACGAATATTCGAAAAACGACTATATAGCACTATATTCGAAATATTACCGAATTCTCGAAGTTGCAATATTCGCAATAAATATTCGTAATTCGAATATTCACGCTCAACACTACTAGTTTTCACTTATATTTTTCCTATCTCTGGCCCTGACACACAGAAAGTATTACACAGATGTCACAAGTCACTGCAGACACACTCTATAGAAAAAGTATTGAACATGATGGGAAAAAAATGATGGCTATATTATATTGCTGCCACCACACACAATAGTCTTTAAAAGGACTTTTGGGTCTTTGACACGTTTTTCAACTAAATACATTGCGATCACACTCCCTACACTATCTGTTTCTTCCGAAGCGCAGCTCTCCCTGACTACAAATGAACCGAACATGCGTCATCAGGTGCTATATAGCACCCGATGACGCGTTCCGGCCAGCCAATCACTGTAATGCCAGTAGCCAACATGGCTACTGGCATTACAGTGAGGGCAGTACTTACTGCACATTTATTGGCTGCATAGCAGCCGCGAAACGTGCGGGTAGGAGATTCGAACATGGCGCTCGAGAACATGCGGTACTCGGCCGAGTACCGCCATGTGCCGAGCATAGCGATTCTCGAGCTGAACAGTAATTCGGCTGAGCATGCTCTCTCAACACCAGACCTAACCCCTCTGGTGAAAATCGTAAAAAAATTAAAAATAAAAACAGTGTAAAAAAAAGCTATTTTTTGTCACCTTACATCACAAAAACTGTAATAGCAAGCGATCAGAAAGTCATACGCACCCTAAAATAATATCAAACTGTCATCTCCTACCGAAAAAAATGATCCCCTACATAAAACAGTCGCCCAAAAAAAAAAAAAAAAAATGGCTTTCAGAATATGGAGACACTAAAAAAATAATTTTTTTCAAAAATGCTTTATTATGTAAAACTGAAATAAACAACCAAAACAGTAGTCATATTCGGTATTGTCGCGTCCGTAACAACCTGCTCTATAAAAATACCACATGATCTAACCTATCAGATGAACATTATAAATAACAAAAATTAAAATGGTACCAAAACAGCTATTTTTTGTTATCTTGCCTCACAAAAAGTGTAATATAGAGCAACCAAAAATCATATGTACCCTAAAATAGTACCAACAAAACTGCCACCTTATCCTGTAGTTTCCAAATGGGGTCTTTTTTTGGAGTTTCTAATCTAGGGGTGTATCAGGTGGTCTTCAAATGTGACATGGCAGCTTAAAATTATCCCTGTGAAATCTGCTTTCCAAAAACCATATGGCATTCCTTTCCTTCTGCGCAATGTCGTGTGCCCGTACAGCAGTTAACGATCACATATGGGGTGTTTCTGTAAACTACAGAATCAGGGCAATAAATATTGAGTTTTGTTTGGCTGTTAACCCTTGCTTTGTTATTTCATCTCCATTTTCCATAAATGGTTCTGGAACACCTAAAGGGTTAACAAAGTTAGTAAAATCTGTTTTGAATACCTTGAGGGATGTAGTTTCTAAAATGGGGTCATGTCTGGGTGGTTTCTATCATGCAAGCCTCACAAAGTGACTTCAGACCTGAACTGGTCCTTAAAAAGTGGGTTTTGGAAATTTTCTTCTAAACTTCTAAGCCTTCTAACATCTCCAAAAAATAAAATGTCAATCACTAAATGATCCAAACACGAAGTAGACATATGGGGAATGTAAAGTAGTAACTATTTTTGGAGTTATTACTATCTATTACAAAAGAAGAGAAATTGAAATTTGCTAATTTTTCAAAAATTTGGGGAAAATTTTGTATTTTTTTTAATAAATAAAAATGAAATTTTTTGACTCAATTTTACCACTGTCATGGAGTACAATATGTGACGAGAAAACAAGAATGGCCTGGATTAGTAAAAGTGTTTTAAAGTGACACGTCGGATTTGCTAAAAATGGCTTGGGCAGAAAGGTGAAAAATGGCTTGATCGTGAAAGGGTTAAAGGGGCTTTTTGGATACATGACAAAAATAAATAGCAGCAACATTCAATCTTACTACATTATATAAATCAGATGAAGTTCTAAATGCATTTTGACTTCTCCAGCATAATTGAGATCTATGACCCACACCCTGTGTTAACAGCCCAGCGCAAAACTCGCAGGGAGTGTTTGTAGATTCAGATCTCTGCCTCCTCTTCCCCTCCCAGCTTATTACAGATCCAAGCAGCCTCATTAGTATTCACTTCAGTGGATATAAGTTGGTGTAAGGGGCCCTCTTCCAGCACATTCTTTAACTAAATAAATTATTTAACAGGTTTTCAACCACAGATCATGGGTATGCCGGACAGAAGCGTTACCATAACACTACAGACCAGCTGTAGGGCTGAATTTTATGTGCTTAAAAAGCTATTTTCTTCACAGGCATACATAAATAGTCTATTACTGAAATGAAGGGGAAAAATGCACGATTTACAAACCATGAGTAATGTATTCACTATATTGTACAGCTTATTATGATTACAGGGATACCAAATACTGTTTTGTGATATTTCTTACTAAACTTTACAAAAACTTTAATGGTCCACTCTCCTTCACTTTGCGGGCTCTGTTCTAGAGATAGGTGTGGGTCCCAGGTGTGGGAACAGTACCTATCAGACACCGGGGGCATATCCTAGCAATATACCCCCAATATGTGAGATGGGCCAACCCCTTTAAATATCACAGAATAATAATTGGTACCCTTGGCCCATGCTTCTATTTTCTCCTAACCTTGAACATGCCTGCCAAATCTTGGAGCCTGATCTCCTGCAAAAAAAAGATGTCAGCTCCAACACGGCTGAGAAAATCAAAGCCGCAAATCTGACTTAATGCTGGCGACATTAATGGAGGAATGTGTACCGCCATCCTGGGTGATTGAGTTACAGTAGACATCTTTCTTCTTCATGCTCCTCTTCTTATCCTCTGTTTCAGAGGAAGAACCTTTACTAATTTTTTAGACACAGAGGTGTCCATACTCCATACCAATCGCTTTCTCTTCCTCGTCTCCGGATTCCAGGACAGCCTCCTACTCTGATGACCTTATATTTTCCGAGGTAGTGGTCTCGACTGGTCCACTCACCACCTCTGGAACCTCACCTTCAGCCCCCTCTTCCGAGTTGTTATCAAGGGGTTGGAACCAATTAGAAAGATCAACCAGAGGGAAGTCAGTTTTTATTTTTTCCTCTAGCCACATATTACCATCCTCATCCATATGTTCATAATGAGAGGATCCTGAGGATGGAGCACTTTCCTCCCATCTTGTTCATCTATGTATTATACTCCAGAGCTGCACTCCCTCTTCTGCTGATAGGGTTACTGTGTATATACATTAATTTTCTTGTACTTATCCTGGGATATCCTATAACATACTCCAAAGCTGCATTCACTCTTCTGCTGATGGAGACACTGTTCATACATTCTTTCCATTACTTATCTTGTACTGATCCAGAGTAGCATCCTGTATTATAATCCTGCTTAACTCCTTCCCGACCGACTGCTGTAAATTTACGTTGGGAGTCGGATATTTAAATATGGTGCCCACTCGGGAGTGCATTAGGCATCATAGCTGCCGGGCGCCTGCTGTTTTAAAAAGCAGATACTCAGGGCTGATGTGTGCGTTCGATGACAACGCCAATTGCACACATTTAACTCCTCAGATGCCATGGTCAAATGTGACCACAGGATCTAGGAGCTCAAAAACCTGGGAGCATGCTCCCCCTAGGGAGGATTTGGGAGCTAGATAGTGTGCGGCAGCCTCAGTCTATGAAATGCTTATAGACTCCAATGCTAATGTGTAGTGTACGGGAACTGTAATACCCGTCACTACCAAAGTGTCACTTGGTGTGCTGTCGTCCCTCCTAATTATGGGGAAGTTGTTATATGTCAGTTTTATAAAATGTCATGTAATGTATGTATTTTCCTGTTACTGAAACTTGCATGTACAGGCCTGCTAGGGGTGTCATTCCAGCTTCTAGTCAATAGAGGGAGCTAGGGAGCCCTAGTTTATATAAGGCCCAGTCAGGGAAGTGCAAGGCAGACGGAGTCTAGTGTCTGTAATCTACAGTTGGAGATTAGACAATGTCTGAGACAAGTCCAGGCCTGAAGCCTGCTGTCCAGGAGAAGATTCCCTCCTGAATTCCCATATGCAGAAACAGGAATATGTTAGATCAAGTGCCTGAGGAAGTCTCCAGAAGCAGAGAGAGACAGAGGCAAAGATCAGGAAAGCAAGAGGTACTCAGAAAGACAGAGGAGGTACTTATTAAAGCTATAGCCAAGGATATAAAGCCAGAACTAGGTTAATGGGACTTGGTGAAGATATGCTATATTCCAGGATCAGACAGAATTAGAGTGCAAGCTCCTGTGCTGCAAGTCCTGTGTTCAACACTCTGTAATCACCTTGCTGTAACTGAATTGCCTGCATCGACCGAATTGCAAAATCGACTGTATGCCAAGGAACTGCGATTCCAATATTGTCTCTGCTTGAAAATTACTAAAGTTGGAGTTCTGTTTTAATACTACGTTTCCTCAATTTATTCCTGCATCCGCAAACGGCGTGCCACCGTTTACTTGGCACTGGCGTCACAAACTATCTATACCATCACCTGCCCTTGCAGAGAGTCAGCCGTACCAGGTTAGTGTCTATTGCACTACATCACCCAGAAACACCTATTACACACAACTTGAGTACGCTGCACTTCTCTTTTGGCGTCACGAACAGGATACGCACGCTTTCTAGTGCAAGAAGCGTGAACTTTGTGCCTTATACAGTTGCCCTGTGACCAAAGTGACAATTTGCCTGTTTATTGCAAGTGGACTTTGTGGACTGAAAATCCTACCCAAAGTGTACTCAAAACCTCTAAAAAGCGCTGTGCAGTGTTGCGCTACACAGAGGAAGAAAATCGCCACATTAGAGTGTGGTTTTGTGGACTTTTTACAATCCTGCTTGCTGTCAGTGAATAGACAGCGTTTATACCCAAAGATGGCTGCCGGGCTTGCTGAATTTACTGCTGCGTCACCTTCATCCCGAAAAGGCGGGAAAAATTGGCGCCTTTCTGAGGAAAAAGCGGGAAGAAGGTCAAGGTCAGGCGCCACGGCTTATCTGGATATTTGCATGTCTGCCAGCATGGACACCGCCTTCCATATACTGGAATACCTGGGGGGCGGCCTCCCAGTGCAGTGGGAGGAGCTGGCTACTCTAATTGACGCGACCCTATCGCTCTCCTCAGAAGGATCGAGCATGTTGAAAAGTGAGCAGAGTGTTACTGCAGCGTCCGCACCTGAAATTGCAAAGATGACTGACATCGGTGTAGAGCCAGAAGAGGCTCCACCGGCCTACTCTCCGGGACCGGAGCAACCCGCCTGCCGCCCAAGGGAGAAAGAACCCGAGCCCTGCTATGGCTCGTGGAGGGACTTTTTCCAACCATCTTTCAAATGGTCCTCCCTGATGGCGGAGATCCGAGAGGCCGCTATAAAGCGGAATACAAAGACTAAAATCCTCTATGAAGAACTAACTAAGACAATACATGAGAAGCATACGCACACCCAACCCCGCCTGGAAAGGAGAAAGGGAGTGGTGCTGTCATTTGACAAATCCCGTGGCTACGGGTTCATGCAGGACTATCTAACTGGCAGAGACCTCTATGTAAATCGAAGGTCTGTCAAAAGAGACTACCTCCCTTCGTACCAGCACAGCCTCCGCGAGGGAGAGGAAGTGGAGTACACCCCTGCCGAGAGCCTACGAGGCCCTTATGCGACTGCTGTGACCCGTCCCAAGCGTGCATCTGAGGATTGGGAGGCAGAAGAAGGAGAAGACTACTCTGGCTGCGAGCGGGAGCCGGAACGCTCTCCAGAGCCGGCCCATCACGCCTTTCAGGAGCGGAGCTCCTTCATTGGGCCTAATGTCTTCTGGCAGCCAACCGTGTTGGAGAAATGGGTGAGCCCCTATCCTTCCCCCGAGCTGCCTCGTCGGGAGAAGACCATATCAGAGCTGGAACAGTTAAAAGGACTTAGTGCTACCTTTCAGAACATCCGGATGGGTCGGAGACCAGACGCATCGCCAGAACCTGCAGAGGCCGAGTCCGCGCCATCGGTGACTGTACCTGCGCCGGCGGCGCCAGCAGATGACAGTGACTCTGACGCAGAGAGCATCGGTGAGCAGATTGTCCGGCTGGAGGAGAAGTTGCGGGAGCTGCGCAAGATACATACCGCCAGGATCCGGACACCACCAAGGAAGGATGAGGTAAGGGTGCCTGTCACCACCTGTAGACCACCTTCTGTTGCCACCGCTCCGTCAGTGCCCCGGACCGGACCCGCGATTGCCGTAAACTGCTGCACCCAGAGCACCGGACCGCTTGCTGCGGTGGTGCCAAACCCGTTACACCCTGCAGTGATCATGCCAGGACCGGCACGGTCCACCAGAGGGTTCACCCCTAGGCCTATCAGGCCAATACCTATTAGGGGCCCCTTTTACCCTACAGCTGCCCCCTGATACAGTTATGTGGGCACACCCTCCTGTAGAAGAATACTACAGACGATACCTGCCAGCGGAGCCAAGTGGTTATGATATGCCACTGTAATCAGCCTGCTAGGCCTTTGATTTATTTCCTCAATTAATGAGGGTATTAACCCTTCCAGGACAGGAGTCCTACATTTCTGGTCCTTTGTTGCGGCTGCCAGTTTGTCCACGGCTCAGTGGTAGGTGTTGACCACTGAAATCACAAAGTCAGCAAGGCCACGTTTGTTTCCAGGATCTCCTGCCTGCTTTAGTACCCCACGCCAAGTTGTGCCTGTTCCTTTAGTTGCACCTTTTACCCTTCACCCCCTTTTCAGGTTGATCAGGGGTATTACAGCACTTGTCTTTGCTGTCCTTTTATTGTGCAACTTCATACTAAGGAACCGTGCCCGGAGACAGACTCAAAAGTACCTGAGCCTCTGAGATTCTTATTCTTTTAAAAGTAATGTGCCCAGAGATGGACTCCACCGCATGAGAGCCTCTGTGATTAATAAGAAATAACCTGGGTACGGACTCATGTTTGTTCTTTGAGCCTCCAAGAACTTTTATACTGTTTTATCCATTTTGCTGTTCTATCATGGACTTATTCATTGTCATGGACTATCCTGGTTATAATGTTACGCTGTGCCAGGTCAGCGCCCCCGTTCCATTCACTATCCTGAGAGAAGAGAACGACGCCCCTTGTCACTACCCTTCACTTTTGCCAATTGGACCTGATGTAAATGTAAATGCAGATGAATTACATGTATGTATGCCTGCATGTCTCTATTTTCTATTTCAGGTAGAGATTCCAGTTGGGCGACCCATGATGGAGTACGAGGTCGTACTCAGCTTAAAGCAGTGGGGTATGTAGTGTACGGGAACTGTAATACCCGTCACTACCAAAGTGTCACTTAGTGTGCTGTCGTCCCTCCTAATTATGGGGAAGTTGTTATATGTCAGTTTTATAAAATGTCATGTAATGTATGTATTTTCCTGTTACTGAAACTTGCATGTACAGGCCTGCTAGGGGTGTCATTCCAGCTTCTAGTCAATAGAGGGAGCTAGGGAGCCCTAGTTTATATAAGGCCCAGTCAGGGAAGTGCAAGGCAGACGGAGTCTAGTGTCTGTAATCTACAGTTGGAGATTAGACAATGTCTGAGACAAGTCCAGGCCTGAAGCCTGCTGTCCAGGAGAAGATTCCCTCCTGAATTCCCATATGCAGAAACAGGAATATGTTAGATCAAGAGCCTGAGGAAGTCTCCAGAAGCAGAGAGAGACAGAGGCAAAGATCAGGAAAGCAAGAGGTACTCAGAAAGACAGAGGAGGTACTTATTAAAGCTATAGCCAAGGATATAAAGCCAGAACTAGGTTAATGGGCCTTGGTGAAGATATGCTATATTCCAGGATCAGACAGAATTAGAGTGCAAGCTCCTGTGCTGCAAGTCCTGTGTTCAACACTCTGTAATCACCTTGCTGTAACTGAATTGCCTGCATCGACCGAATTGCAAAATCGACTGTATGCCAAGGAACTGCGATTCCAATATTGTCTCTGCTTGAAAATTACTAAAGTTGGAGTTCTGTTTTAATACTACGTTTCCTCAATTTATTCCTGCATCCGCAAACGGCGTGCCACCGTTTACTTGGCACTGGCGTCACGAACTATCTATACCATCACCTGCCCTTGCAGAGAGTCAGCCGTACCAGGTTAGTGTCTATTGCACTACATCACCCAGAAACACCTACCGCACACAACTTGAGTACGCTGCAAATGCAGTGGAGTCTATGAAAGAAGAAATCTAATGATTGAATAAAAAGTGTCAAAGAAAGAAAAAAGTTTAAAAAAATATGTAAAAATTCAGTTGCATGTAAAATCGCCCGTACTATTAAAATATTTATCATATATGGTAAATGGCATAACGGATTGCCGATTTGCCATTTTTTGTCACTTCACCTTCCAAAAAAATTTAATAAAAAGTTAGTAAAAAGTCATACACACTCCAAAATAGTATGAATAAAAACTGCATATCATCTAGGGCTGAAACGATTACGCGAATTAATCTATTAACTCAACACAAAAAAATACTTGATGCAAATTGTAAGCATCGATGATTCGTTTGTGCCATGTGACCATGGAGTGTGAGTGAATAGCTGGCTATTACTCATGCTCCGTGGTCACCCGCCTGCCCACACAGCGCTTACCTGGATCCTGACGTACACACATTGTCAGGACATTTTAGTTCACTAGTACTGCGGCTGGGCACTGATGGCTAGGAGGGTAGTGGGAAAACTGATGGCAGTGGGGGGAGCTGGTGGCATTGTTTGAGGAGCTGGAGCTGATGGCACTGGGAGGGGAAGCAACTAATGACATGGGGAAGCTGGTGGCACTGGTGGGAGCTGGTGGCATTGGAGGGGGAACTATAAATAAATAACCTACATCATAATTTCTTTCAGCAGTAGAGACTTTTTTAGAGAAAAAATCACATGGGGCCATTTGCTAGGGCAGTGGTTCTCAACCTTTCTAAAGCCGTGACCCCTTAATACAGTTCCTCATGTTGTGGTGACCCCCAACCATTAATTTTTTTTCCTTGCTACGTCATAACTAATTTTGCTACTGTTATGAATTGTAATGTAAATATCTGATATGCAGGATGTATTTTTATTGCTACAAATTGAACATAATTAAAGCAGAGTAATTAATCACAAAGACATCCACAGATCCCCCCCTAAACAGTGCCATCCACAGATCCCCCTAAACAGTGCCATCCACAGATCCCCCTCCCCTAAACAGTGCCATCC
Source organism: Bufo bufo (assembly GCF_905171765.1). Lineage (NCBI taxonomy): Eukaryota > Metazoa > Chordata > Amphibia > Anura > Bufonidae > Bufo > Bufo bufo. The sequence continues at coordinate 150,376,434 of NC_053389.1, read as the reverse complement.
ACAGATCTCCCCCCTAAACAGTGCCATCCACAGATCCCTCCTCCCCTAAACAGTGCCATCCACAGATCCCCCCTCCCCTAAACAGTGCCATCCACAGATCTCCCCCCTAAACAGTGCCATCCACAGATCCCCCCTAAACAGTGCCATCCACAGATCCACCCTCCCCTAAACAGTGCCATCCACAGATCCCCCCTAAACAGTGCCATCCACAGATCCCCCCTCCCCTAAACAGTGCCATCCACAGATCCCCCTCCCCTAAACAGTGCCATCCACAGATTTCCCCTTAAACAGTGCCATCCACAGATCCCCCCTAAACAGTGCCATCCACAGATCCCCCCTAAACAGTGCCATCCACAGATCCCCCCTGCCCTAAACAGTGCCATCCACAGATCCCTCCTCCCCTAAACAGTGCCATCCACAGATCCCCCTCCCCTAAACAGTGCCATCCACAGATCTCCCCCCTAAACAGTGCCATCCACAGATCCCCCCTAAACAGTGCCATCCACAGATCCCCCCTAAACAGTGCCATCCACAGATCCCCCTCCCCTAAACAGTGCCATCCACAGATCTCCCCCCTAAACAGTGCCATCCACAGATCTCCCCCCTAAACAGTGCCATCCACAGATCCCCCCTAAACAGTGCCATCCACAGATCCCCCCTAAACAGTGCCATCCACAGATCCCCCTCCCCTAAACAGTGCCATCCACAGATCTCCCCCCTACACAGTGCCATCCACAGATCCCCCCTAAACAGTGCCATCCACAGATCCCCCCTAAACAGTGCCATCCACAGATCCCCCTCCCCTAAACAGTGCCATCCACAGATCTCCCCCCTAAACAGTGCCATCCACAGATCCCCCTAAACAGTGGCATCCACAGATCCCCCCTAAACAGTGGCATCCACAGATCCCCCCTAAACAGTGCCATCCACAGATCCCCCCTAGGGGGGATCTGTGGATGGCACTGTTTAGGGGGGGATCTGTGGATGGCACTGTTTAGGGGGGATCTGTGGATGGCACATTTCCCCTGTATGCTGTGCACCTATCTGTGCACTGCATTTCACCTGTGAGCCATTGCTCCTGGTGACTCCTGCATTTGCTGGTGACAATATCATCCCCAGCAAACAATTCATATCTTCTGGCCCACTCCATATTTACTCCCCTGATGAGAGGATTGTTTTTTTCTTTGCCTCAGAAACGTGCATGTAGGGATCTTCTCAGGGCCAAACAGGGACCGCAATTCCAGGGTTAGGTTCCAGACGGGGCCCAACTAGTGGGATACCCCGTGGTTAGTTTAAAGGGTTATTGTAGGGTCTGAGGGTCAACTAGGGATAGTAAAGAATATCGTCCTGTGATCCCTTTTACAGTGTGCTGACTCTTCAACCACCCAAGCGGACCACCCTGATCAGAAGCATCAACATCAAAACGGAGGTGTCCGGAGTATCCACCATCTGTAGGGTAGGACACCTGGTTATCCAACGGTGCCGCCATGCACCATATGGTTTTGGGTGTGACTGTGTATACCGTGTCGCACGGCTCGCTTTCACACCCATATCATTATATGTTTTCTGTTGGTTTGTTGTGTGTCGTTGTACATTTTTTTTTCATGCTGTGAAATACTTGTCTGCATTATATGTTTGTCATCAGTGTCTGGGGTGTCGACATATATTATTGCTGATACCTCAGCTTCTGTGCGGTTTGGGTACTAGTGCACATCTGTCCTTGCTACCTACAGTGTCCCACACTCCACGAATAAGTGAGGACACAGCTGCTGCAGTTTTCTCACAGCCCCTTTCTATCTTGGGGTAGCGGAAAAACAGTAGTTTGTATTCAGCTTTTTTACGCACATGTGGAATTATTGTGCGGTTTAGGTACCAGTACACAACTGTTCTTGTTACCTACAGTGTCCCACATTTGACGAACAAGTGAGGACACAGCTGTTGCTGTTACCGTTTCCCCCTCAGCTCCTCTTTTGGGGAAAGCGGTATTGTGTATTCAGCTTTTCCACGCACATGTGGTGTCGGCATTTACTGACTATTGCTGCCCCGTTCAATTGACTGGGTATTAGTGCATACCAGCACTTGTTACCTTTCGTGTCCGACACTATCTGATTAGGTGTGGACACATTTGCTGTTGCTTTCATCAAGCACCCCTTCTTGATTGTGGGGCTTTGGAAACGGTATTGTGTATTCAGCTTGTGTTATTTTGAGGGATATATCCCATCTATTTTATATTAAAAAGTAAAAGTTAAGTATTAAACAAACCAGATCACTTATTACCGATTTCCCTGCCCCATTTGTGACAAATACTTTTGTGAGAGTGGAGCGGAATCAATCACAAACACCGACATATTTTTGTCTAATGCGCTTGTTGTCAAACCATGCATACGGATGAATTGGCCATCCACTAGGTTAACCCCTGCTCCACTGTCAATAAATACTTTAATTACCACAGTTTTGGAGTCTAGCGCCACCTTGGCAGGAGTAATCGGATACTACCAGTAAATTACAAAAGTACATTCTCAGATTCCCCACCCACACCACCAAGAGTGAGAAGAGGACAAAACACATTAGTTTTTTTTTCCTTTTTCCTTATAATTACTTTTATAGTCCATACGAAGAAGCCTTACGTGTCCAACAACAGGCTAATGCGCAGCAACAACAGGCTATGGCACAGCAGCAGGAAACGAATCGTTTGTTGATGGAGCATATTGCTGCAATAAGAGAGACTGCTGTAACTCCAGCCCCACAAGTGGAGGTAAGCCCCCCAGAGACTTTGAATGTGAGGAGGGTTGTGCAGCGGGCCTTGCAAAAACTGACAGTTGATGATGATATCGAGGCCTACCTGACCGTATTTGAGAGGGTGGCAGAAAGAGAGAGGCTGCCAATAGCAGAGTGGGCAGAGGTCCTTGCGCCCTTTTTGTCTGGCGAACCACAAAAGGCCTACTATGACCTCAGGGAGCAGGATGTCCGGGACTATGGCAAATTATAAATAGAGATCCTGGCTCGTTTGGGCGTTACATCAGCGGTTCGTGCCCGGAGGGTCCACACGTGGAGCTACACCATGGACAAGCCTGCCCGATCTCAAATATTTGACCTCCTCCATCTTGTACGGAAGTGGCTGGAACCTGAGACTTCTACACCAGACCAGGTTGTGGAGAAAGTAATGGCGGATCACTACTTTAGAGCCCTCCCAGCGGAGCTGCAATGGTGGGTCGGACATGGAGACCCCAAAACTGCGGATCAGCTCGTAAACCTGGTGGAAAGGTTCCTGTCTACTGAGGACTACCTCCGTGATGTCCCTACCACACCAACACCTCCCCGGAGTGCCCGACCTGTGTAATCTGTGGGTAAGAGAGTTCCGGTTGTTGGGGGTGCGTGGAAGGGTGCAAGAGGGAATAAGGCTCTAGAGGTTGGGCGTGGGCATAAGACTGAGTCTCCCGGACCCGGAGAGGTTTTCTCACCTAGAAGACCTGGGGCGACCCAGTGCTGGACGTGCCGTGAGTGGGGACACATTGCTGCCTATTGCCCTCTGACCTCAGAGCCCATGGAGTGTGCCGGGAACCGGAGACAGTCGCTGTATGCGGTGCCAGTGTGTGCGGCCTCCCCAGGACTAGAGACTGAGCCGCAGATGTGTACCCTGGTGATAAATGACTGCTCCGTCAGGGCTCTGTTGGACTCCGGTAGTCTGGTCACCTTAGTGCATGCCAGCTTCGTGGCTGGTAATTATGTGCCGGACAAAAGAGTAAGTGTGCTGTGCATCCATGGGGATGCAAAATCATACCCGGTGGCTTGCGTTAAGCTGGAGACTCCGGCTGGGACTGTATCCTATGAAGTCGGGGTCATAAAAAGACTTATGCATGATATAATATTGGGCCGGGACTTCCCCTTGTTTTGGAAGTTGTGGGAGAAGAGAAACATTCCTGCAGAATCTGTGCCGTCTCCTTTAAATAATCATTGCTATGAGGGGCCCATTGAATCCAATGGTTTAAGGGAAAGACCATTGAAAACAATGGTGCTGATAAGGTGCAAATTGAAGATGTCATGGTAACTGAAATGTCTGATGAATATGCGGGGTTATGTGACGTACCTGATAATGACACTTTTCCATTGCAGGTGTTAGCTGGTGAAGATGAAGCTTCCCCAACTGGGGAAAATGTGTTAGACTTAGGGGTGTCTCGGGGTAACTTTGGTACAGAGCAGTTGAGAGACCCCACTCTCATGAGTGCTCACGAAAATGTTACCGGGATAGATGGTATACCACAGGTACCAGAAGCTGACCAAAAATTTTCGCATTTTGCAATGAATGGAAACCTGCTGCATCGAGTTAATAAATGCAACAATGAAATTGTGGAGCAGCTTCTGGTGCCAAAACCCTATAGACGTATGGTACTAGATCTTGCACATAACCACGTACTTGGGGGTCATTTGGGTGTTAGCAAAACACAGGAGAGGGTATTACAAAGATTTTTCTGGCCTGGAATATACAAGGAAGTGGAAATATACTGCGAGTCCTGCCCAACCTGCCAGATAAGTGCCCCGACCTCACATTTCCGGAGTCCCTTGGTGCCTCTTCCCATCATTGAGGTACCTTTTGAAAGAATTGCTATGGACTTGGTGGGTCCCATTGTTAAGTCAGCTAGGGGGCACCAGTATATCTTGGTTGTGTTGGACTATGCCACACGATACCCAGAAGCGGTACCCTTGCGAAACATGGCGTCCAAAAATATTGCCCGGGAATTATTTTTCATGTTCTCCCGCACGGGGATCCCTAAAGAAATTCTCACGGACCAGGGTACCCCCTTTATGTCGAAGGTCATGAAAGAGTTGTGCAAGTTATTCAAAATCACCCAGATACATACCTCGGTGTACCACCCACAGACAGATGGGTTGGTCGAGAGGTTTAACAAGACGCTGAAACAGATGTTTAAAAAAAGTAGTAGAAAATGATGGTCAAGACTGGGACTGCCTCCTGCCATACCTTATGTTCTCTGTTAGGGAGGTGCCTCAGGCTTCTACAGGGTTCTCACCATTTGAGTTGCTATATGGCCATTACCCGAGGGGTTTACTCGATGTAGCTAAAGAAACCTGGGAGGCTGAGGCTACTCCCTATAAGAGCGTCATTGAACATGTGGCTGACATGCAAGACAGGATAGCGACAGTAATGCCCATTGTTAAAGAACATTTGCAAAGAGCCCAGGAGGCTCAAAGCCAAATTTATAACAGGTCTGCCAAGGTAAGAGACTTTAATCCTGGGGACAGGGTCCTGATTCTAGTTCCCACTGTAGAAAGTAAGTTTCTGGCAAAGTGGCAGGGTCCCTACGAGGTTGTGGAAAAAGTGGGCGAGGTGAACTATAAGGTGCACCAACCAGGAAGGAGAAAACCCTACCAGATTTACCACGTAAATCTGATTAAGCCATGGAAAGATCGGGAGTCATTGGTGGCCGCACAGACCATGAGTAAGGAGGTGTCACCACCAATTCCTCCGGTAAAAATTAGTGAGGCATTGTCAGTACCCCAGAAACAAGAAAGTAAAGGAGTTTCTACAGAAAAATAGAGGAAGGTTTTCTGACCTACCAGGCCGTACCCACCTGATAGAACATTCTGTGAGAACTGAACCCCACAGTAAGGTGAATCTAAAGCCCTACAGGATACCAGAAGCACGCAGAAAAGCGGTATCCTCTGAGGTCAGGCGCATGCTTAAGTTAGGGGTCATTGAGGAATCTACCAGTGAGTGGTCAAGCCCTATTGTCTTAATCCCGAAGCCTAATGGGACTTGGAGATTTTGTAATGATTTCCGGAAGCTAAATGAGGTATCAAAGTTCGATGCGTACCCCATGCACAGAGTAGACAAACTAATTGAGAGGCTTGGGAAAGCGAGGTACATCACGACCCATGACCTTACAAAAGGGTATTGGCAGATACCATTATCAGATGATGCAAAAGAAAAGACGGCATTCTCCACTCCAGAGGGGCTGTTCCAGTACACAGTGATGCCGTTCGGGTTACATGGAGCCCCTGCTACATTTCAGAGGTTGATGGACCTGATCTTGAAGCCACATCGTGACTACGCTGCTGCTTACCTTGATGATGTAGTAATTTTTTCATCTGATTGGAGAAGTCACCTCTGGAAGGTACAGGCCGTTATAGACTCCATTAGTGATGCTGGCCTAACCATAAACCCTGAGAAGTGTGCAGTGGGTCTAGAGGAAGCAAAATATCTGGGCTACATTATTGGTAAAGGGTTGGTTAAACCCCAGATCAATAAAGTAGAGGCGATACAAGACTGGCCTAGGCCCTTAAGTCAGGGCCTTCCTTGGCATAACAGGGTACTACCGCCGTTTCGTACCGAATTTTGCCTCGATGGCAACACCATTGACTGACTTAACGAAAGGCCCTAAGTCAGTAATGGTGAAGTGGACCCCAGAGGCAGAAAAGGCCTTTCAAAGCCTAAAGTCCGCTCTCTGTCAACAGCCGGTGCTCATTTCCCCGGATTTCAGAAAATAGTTTCTGGTCCAGACTGATGCATCTGAGACAGACCTGGGAGCGGTCCTGTCACAGGTGATAAATGGGGAGGAGCACCCAGTGATGTACCTAAGTAGGAAGTTGACCCCAGCAGAGAAAGATTATGCCATAGTGGAACGAGAGTGTCTAGCCATTAAATGGGCTCTGGAGTCACTTAAATATTACCTGCTGGGTAGGAAATTTCTGTTGGTAACAGATCACGCTCCTTTAACTTGGATGAAACAAAACAGGGAGAAAAACGCAAGAGTGACCAGGTGGTTTCTCTCCCTGCAAAATTTTAATTTCAAGGTTGAACATAGGCCGGGGAAATTACAGGGGAACGCAGATGCTTTGTCCAGGATACACTGCTTGTTGGCTAAAGATATCCAGAGCTCCGGTCTGGAGAAGGGGGGGGGGGGGGGGGGGATATGTGGTAAGGTGAACAGAAAAGTGTATGGTAAAGTCATGGAAGGGGTGCATATCCCACCCAGCTTCCTCAACTGGGTGAGGTGAATAAAATCCAGGACAGGTTTTCCCATAGCCCAGTGCTTCTCAATTATTTTCTGTCATGCCCCCCTAGGAAGAAGAAAACATTTCACGCCCCCCGCGCGACTGTACTGTAAATGGTATCATTTGTCTATAAAATTGTTATAAGTACACCTCTGCATAACACTGTATCCTTATTAACGTATAAGAGAATAAAAAAAGAAAGAAATGTGGATCGGACACACACTTATGGAGGGATCTGTGGATGACGGACACTTATGGGGGGATCTGTGGATGACGGACACTTATGGGGGGATCTGTGGATGACGGACACTTATGAAGGGATCTGTGGCTGGCACTGTTACAGGGGGATCTGTGGCTGGCACTGTTATATATGTGCCATCCACAAACCCCCCACCCCATAACAGTGCCATCCACAGTGCCCCCCCCCCCCAGCCCATAACAGTGCCATCCACAGACCCTCACCCCTTAACTGTGCCATCCACAGATTCCGTGTGCCCGCCGCCGCCGTTTAAAGTTATTAAACATGCCCCCCTCACTCCTAATAGTACCGTATATCCGAATTTCTTCTGTATAATGCCGGCAGGCCGGCGCGTCCCTCAGTGACGTCACTTGTCTGCGCCGCCTGCTTCACTCATAAAGCAGGCGGCGCAGGCACGTGACATCACTGAGGGATGCGCCGGCCGCCCGGCCTGCCTGCCGGCATTATACAGAAGAAATTCACACACCCCAAAGGCCGGCCCTGAACGAGCCCCCCTTTACGGAGCCCCACTATTTGAGAAGCACTGCCCTAGCCTGAGGGATCCCAGCTGAAGCCAGCTGGGATCATCAAGGGGAAATAAAGCACAGTCCAGGCTGTCAGTCTGGGGAGAGGAATGCCTGGAGAAAGCCTGGGAAGCTGGCTGCCCTGCTGGCTAGAGAAGCCGAGTTCTCTGTGTGACCTGTGTTCAATAGGTGAGCTAGGATCTTCACTGTATTAGCCAGGGCCCAGACGGGCAGGTGTTTATTTTAGTTTGGTTTATGTTTTGTGGTGCTGGTCCTTCACCTTACCCAGTGAATTATAACTGGAGTTGCCTGTATTGCCGGAGTGTGACAAATAAAGCAGCATTTGGACTTTAACCCTGTGGTCTGCAAGAGAATCTGTCATCGCCGCCCAGCCTGAGAGTGTAACCCCTTACAACACCTTTACATTTGTTGTGGCCTGCCAAAACAACCCAAGTTGAGAATCTGACCACAAGCTCTTACCTTTTTACTTAATTGCTTTTATTTTAGTAATTCAACTTTATGTGGTACTTCTATCACATTAATCCTGAGTTACATCCTGTATTATGCTCTAGAGCTGCCCTCACTATTCTGCTGGTGGAGTCACTGTGTACATAAATTGCTATGCGTATTCTGTAGTGAGTTACAGCTTGTATTATACACAGTGACTCCACCAGCAGTGATCCAGTACTTGTCATGGTGTCTGTCGTTGTAAAGTGCTATTCTTTCCATGAAACTTGATCCAGACAGAGGCTCCAAGCCAAATGCTTGGCCCAGGACATCAGGCTAATCTTTTGCTAACTTCTGGTTATTCATTATATGTAAAACAACATGGGCTGGATTTAGGGCAGTAGGACAGAGGCACCAGGAGCAGAGCTGAAATGAAGGCTGTAACCACACACCGCTCTGGTTACGTCATGTACTTGTCCTGATCTCATCTGCTTTTGTGTCTCTGAGATATAACCCCATCCTGTTGTTGGTAATTGTCACGGTGCAGTTCACCGTGACGTGTGTTGCTGTGATGGCTGGCTGCACGCCTTTGGCATACTGGCTGCGGGTGATTCCATGCAGGCTGCTTGCTAGGGGCTGTGTGCTGGCTGCGGTGTCTAGGATGTTCTCTGCCTGTATATGTGTGTACCCCTTTGACTGTATCTGTATTTCTGTCCCAGATCTATATCCATGTATGCTGGTTGCTAAGGGCAACTGTTCTGTTCCTGTGTGTCTTGGCCGTCTGAGTTCCGTGCTGATGGGGTTAACTTCCCCTGTCTGCTGTTCCTGGGTGTGGCTTCCCAAGTGCCTCGTTACCCAGCTATATAGTCCTGTCAGCTGTGGTTCTGGGGCTCAGTCTTTGTCAGTCTATCCTGTCTGTGGCTGCTAGGTGTAGCACCTCGCTTCTGTTCCTGGTTTTTTTTTCCATCTACCCTTCTGCGTGGTGTTGACTGGTTTTGCATCAAGTGTCTGTTCTCTAGTGTCTGTGCTCCGGTTCCTGTCCTGTTATGTGCTTTGCCATGTTGTGCTCTGTACTTGCCCATCTTATGTGTTTTGTTATATGTTCCCTGTTTTCGCCTAGCAGAGTGTATCTGCATCTGAGCACCTAGCAGTGCGTAACTGCATCCGTTATCTGTTTCTGCCCTGTATGTTTGTTTCATGTTTCCTCCGGAAGGGGGTTCCTGGCTTCACCGGAGGGGGAATCACTAACCTGTGTGTACCTCTGGTTCTGTTTGTCTGTCCTGCTGGAGGTTTCACCAGCCTGTTCCTGGCAGGTAGGGGCCAAGCATCCCGGGACCTTCCTGGAGGTGCGACCACAGCAACACCTGGAGGGCGGAGTCAGTGAGCCCTGTACTTCACAGAACCCTAGATGGTGGGGATGACTGGACCAAGGGCTCACTGGTCGCACCTCCAGGAAGGTCCCGGGATGCTTGGCCCCTACCTGCCAGGAACAGGCTGGTGAAACCTCCAGCAGGACAGACAAACAGAACCAGAGGTACACACAGGTGTTACAGGTTTCTCTGTCACCCCCCCCAATACTTGACCACATACCTCTTACATCCAGGGACATCTCCTGTCATGTAGACCTTCTCTTTCCTCTTCTCCTCCGTTCAGCCGCATCTCGTCTCTACAGAGTTTGTAACACAGACACGTTAGATTTCTCAGTTTTTCCATCAACCTCCCCATCCTGGTGTCCCCACAGTGTGATCCTGCTGCCACCCCCAATACCTGTGCCCGTTGTGCCCCCCAATGCCCCAGGTACTATACTGCTGAAAAAATAGTGACCCTAATAGACATAATTGGAGTCCTATATCAAACTGGTGTAAAGTAGAACTGGATTTGCAAAAGAGCTGTTAAATATGAAAGGTGGAATCTGATTGGTTGCTATGGGCAACTAAGCCAGTTCTACTTTACACCAGTTTGATAAATGACCCCAAATGTTCCTATAGTGTCTACAGCAGCTATAATGTCCCCTAGAGTGCCCCCAGTAATAATAACACCCTATATTGTGCTCTAGGCAATCCTCCCTGTATAATAGACTGGCCCCTACAGTGCTTCTCCAATAGAAAGGCCCCCATGCTGACCCCCACACAGTAATTTCCCCCACACAGTAATTTCCCCCACACAGTAGTCTTTCCCCCACTCTTGGTCCAGTGGTATCTTTACCACTTCTGTTTACCTGTTTTTCTGTCATGTCTGTTCTGTTTGCCTGTGTCCTGCCTTGGATCCCCGACACGTGACAGTAATATCATGGATTTCACTTTTAATTCAATAGACATGTACGACAGGGACAATTTACTCCCATCCTGGGTGATATCAAGTAAAGGTGTCACATAGCAGAAAGTCGAGCACACTATTCTTATGTTCTGTAATTATCAGCACAAGCTGAGCGACACATCAGTATGATAAACCCCAGATGACTCCACTGCTAAGAAGAACACGTAATTGGAAAATAATAGAAATCCTGCATAAATTCTTCATATATTAAACAGTAATAGGCAGTAATAAGAAACTTCACTTCCCTTCTGCTTCAGCTGAATAGCCCCGTAAATTACTTAGAGAAGTCATATTATTAAAACAAGCAGGGGGAGGAATACCTATGTCATTATAGTGAACTCACCAAGAAAGGCATTGTCCATCCTTGAACACTATTATATACCGATCTGTAAAAAAAGGTGAACTGATGAGTTCTATTTTTTCAGCACATACACATCTTCATTGTTTTGCAGATGTACTGTAAATATGTTCTCTTTATGCCTTTTGACTTGGAGGTTGTCCAGACAGAGGGTTGCTATCCATCTGTACCACCAAGACAAGCTGCTTTGGTTGGCTGATGGTCTTCTTAGGCTACTTTCACACTTGCGTTCGGAGCGGATCCGTCTGGTATCTGCACAGACGGATCCGCACCTATAAATGCAAACGATGGTATCCGTTCAGAACGGATCCGTCTGCATTCTATGTAAAAAAAAGTCTAAGTCTAATTGTTAGTCAGACGGATCCATCCTGACTTTACATTGAAAGGACGAATCCGTTTGGCTCCGCACGGCCAGGCGGACACCCGAACGCTGCAAGCAGCGTTTTGGTGTCCGCCTCCAGAGCGGAATGGAGCCAAACTGATCCGTTTGGGGCCGCTTGTGAGATCCCTGAAACAGATCTCACAGGCGGACACCGAAACGCTGGTGTGAAAGTAGCCTTAGCTATCCACTACTACTTTAACTACAGGGGGGGTATGGATAATGGAGTAGGCCCAGTGGAAGATGCTGGTCCTGACAGCAGGATATTTGCAGCCGCATGGGAGTAGCAGCGCGGTGGCAGTCCTTGCTATGTCGCTCTTTGGGCCGTGCAGTGATGAGAAGCAGGGTTCCCCAAAATATAAGTCAATGATGAGGCTGGGCTCAGTGCATCAAGTCCAGCGTACTGTACTAAAGCAGTTCAATAGATGGTTCACACAGGCACGGTACTTGGGTAGTCTTTACAGTTAGCATATGCTGTTCCCAAGGCTGTATGTGGGAGGCTGGTCTTTCTCTCTTTTCAATCAGGCTATACAGTCTCTCCTTTCCTGGACTAATGGTCCTTCCTTCTTTCTTTTCTTCTAAAACTAGCCCTCATGGATCGAGATGTCCCAGTTCATTGCTTCATTTGTTCAATTTCAAGCTGGCTGCTCGGGGAACGTGTCCTTTATCAGTCAGCTGGTGGCAGTTGAAGGATGGAACTAAGCATGTGCATCAGTGATGCTGCTGACATGGACGGAGAAATAAGAAAAAGAACAAACAGCAGGTGGCGCTGTACTTAGTGGCTAGACTAAATTTTGAATTAAATGCAATAGCAAAAATATTCGGATCCCGGTGCTGGTTTTAAAAAAAAAAAAAATACAATATTTTTCATGGGCTGACGTTCAATAATAAAACTGTACACAGTAATCTCCCCATAGTGTCGGTTACAGATGTGCAGAATATTATCGTTTAACTCTATATCCATGCAGGGGATTTAGAGGGAAAAATGCTGCTCTGGCTGCTATTAGATTCATTGAGAAACAAATCAGCAAATTATCTTCATAATAGACGTTCATAGATAATATAAAGGTTTATCTTAAAGGGAACCTGTCACCGGGATTTTGTGTATAGAGCTGAGGACATGGGTTGCTAGATGGCCGCTAGCACATCCGCAATACCCAGTCCCCATAGCTCTGTGTGCTTTTATTGTGTAAAAAAAAATGATTTGATACATATGCAAATTAACCTGAGATGACTCCTGTCCCTGAGGTGAGTCCAGCGTGAAGGAGCCCAGCACCACCTCGCATCCTCAGAATCTTCTCCTTGGTCCCCGATGTCAGAAAGCTAGAGCGCCGTAATCGCATGATGTGCGAGCTAGCGCATGCACAGTGTCGTCATAGTGTTCCTTCCCTGTGCTGGCATCAGCCTCAGGGAAGGAACTGCGCATGCGCTAGCTCGCGCATCGCGAGATTACGGCGCTCTAGCGTTCTGATGTCGGGGAGCAAGGAGGAGATTCTGAGGATGCGGGGCGGTGCTGGGCTCCTTCACGCTGTACTCATCCCAGGTTAATTTGCATATAAATCAAATCGTTTTTTTTACACAATAAAAGCACACAGATCTATGGGGACTGGGTATTGCGGAGGTGCTAGCGGCCATCTAGCTACCCATGTCCTCAGCTCTATACACAAAATCCCGTTGACAGGTTCCCTTTAAATGAAGATAATGCAGGAGGCTACACTTGAAATGACACCTTGACATTTATCACCATCCTTATGTCAGGTAATTGCTAATTGCAAGGCTCTGAGTAGCATCTGCGTCTGATCTCTGAGTAACCACAGCACAGCATTGTAAATTTTGACCAATTTGCGAGGTGACATAGGGCAAATGGATAGGAATTGTCTTAATGAGGCACCTTATGGTATTTAAAGGCCACTGTTGCTGAAACGAATATGTCATGAGGAGGTTTTGTTATAAATCACTATATTTGACTACAAAGTGCTTGTTTGTGCCAGTGACTGAGAATTGGCTGGGTCCCTGGGAAATAAGTGTCAAAATAAGGGTCATGGGCTCCTTCCCAGTCACCTAATACACTTTATCTGAGTTTATTACTAATTACCACTAACACTTTTTTTTTCCGCAAACACTTTTTGCCACACCAGCCCTAGTTGTTAGCTGAAGGTCTACATACCTCCCAACCGTCCCGGATCCGGCGGGATAGTCCCGATTTTCAGTTGCTGTCCCGCTGTCCCGGTACGGGGAGGTATGTCCCGCTTTCTGGCAGCTGTCTCTGCGTCAATAGGAAGCAGAGACAGTTGCCTGTATTATGATGAAGCAGAGAAACGGCATCGGCTCCCTGCTTCATCCTCCCCCTGCGGGCTCTCCACATCTCTGGTTTGTGCGGGGCTGGCCGGCATTCAGCCTCGGCTCCGCCTCCTTCACAGACCAGAGCAGCCGAGGTCCTGCTGCTGCTGCTGCTAGGAAGAAGGTAAGTATGTGGTGTTTATTTATTTTTTTACTTTCTGTGAGGGGCACAATGTGGACATATTACTGGGAGCACAATGTGGGCATATTACTGGAGGCACAATGTGGGCATATTACTGGGGGGCACAATGTGGGCATACTACTGGGGGCACAATGTGGGCATTTTAATGGGGGGCACAATGTGGACACATTACTGGGGACGCAATGTGGGCATATTACTGGGGGGCACAATGTGGGCATATTACTGGGGGGCACAATGTGGGCATATTGCTGGGGGCACAATGAGGGCATATTACTGGGGGCATATAACTGGACATATTACTGGGGGCACAGCTGGGCATAAATCTGTGAAGACACAATGTGGGCATAAATACTGTGCATGGTGGCATGAAGGGGGAATAATTACTATGTAGGGGCATTAAGGGGACTGGGTGGGATTAGGTGTATAGTTATGTTTTGGGCGGAGTTAGAGGCGTGGCCTAGTGCAGAAAAAATGTGTCCCTCTTTGTTTACAAAGTTGGGAGGTATGGGTCTATGGAAATATAAAATGTCACAAAAACACAGCAGATGCCACAGGTGGCAAACAAAACCCCACTAGCACTTATTCTGCCTTTTCTACTGGTATAAAAAAGTGAGGGCCAAATTCACGTGTGTAAGGACTCTCAGGCCTCGTTCACTATTCTGTGTGTCATGTGCTATCGGCAATTTCCATGGACAGCACACATACCCACTGATTTTAATGAATATTATCAATATTTTTTCACTAACCATGGTTAATGTGAACAAGGCTTAATCTGTGAAAACCAATGGTAGGAGATGCTCTGGAAATCCTGTTTTCTGCCTAGTAGTGCACGTGAAATATGGATGACAAAAAAAAAATAGAGACAAGGTCCAAACATAGATGCTTCACGGACATCTTAACAGAGGAAACACAAACCATCATCACTGACACAGACGCGTGAAAGAGGTCTTAGCCTACACCTGTAAGGGTATGTAGATTATGATGATAATAATCCGCATTTATACAGTCTGCATTTTTGTAATGGGTGAATTCTGTAGGATGTTTCAAAACCTCTTTAAGGTTCCCTACACACATGAATTTGCCTTGGTGTCTTTTAGAAATGGCACACTTTTTTCCATAACACATGTGGTTTATATGACTTTTTTTAAAAGCAGTTTTTACTAAAGACTATGTGAACCGTTTTCTTTCTGCCAATGTCGAAACACCAAAAGAAAAAAACTTCAGCATGGTCCATTTTTCAAATAACTCTACCGAAAACACCAGGTGCTGCCATTTTTACCGAAGAAACACACCAAAAGGTGCAGGTGCGAAAATACTACTAACACATAAGTGCAGAAAAACACCACTAAAAACCTACATGTATGTGCTCATGCACAAAAATGTATTTTCTTTCCGTGTCCGTTCCGTTTTTTTTGAGGACCGTATGCGGAACTATTAATTTCAATGGGTAGGCAAAAAAACAGAAGTTACTCCGTGTTCATTCAGTTTCCATATGTCCGTATTTCCATTCCGCAAAAAAATAGAACATGTCCTATTATTGTCCGCACTACGGACATGGATAGTTCTGTTCTATTAGGGGCCAGCTGTACATGGACGTCATCTGTGTTTTTTGCGGATCCATTTTTTGCGGACCGCAAAATACATACGTTCGTGTACATGAGCCCTGTAAAGGGGGAATATTAATCACCAATATTTATGCAAATATCAATAATTAATATTCATAAATAGGAGGAACCGTCTATTGATGACTTGCCTTACGCTAATCACTAAACTAGCTGCATGCGCCTTACTGAACTAACTACCGCTAGTAACCACACGCTACACAGTAGGTATAATACAAATAATGCTAGAAGTATAAATATAGGGCGGCTCACTAAAGCCCAAGAAATGGAATAAGGTGCTCTATCCGAGCAGAGCGTACCCAACGCTTGTGTGTGAGGAGTTTTAGGAAAAGTATAGGGATGGCACTCTAGTCATAGGTATTGCATGGAAAAAAGTATTTTATTAGTAAGAATTGGCTGGGTTATGCCAGCTGTTGGCAATGGATAAAAGTATAAAAGTTGTCTGAATAAATAGTGTTAAACCTAGGTAAAGAACAGCATTCTCCTGGAAGTATAAAATGTAGACAGTATATATCAATGCACAAATTGTGGACAATATAACAACAATGCATAGAAAGTAAAAAGTAGATTGCTGGCATAGACCAATATGTGGCTAGTCTTTGTCAGCTAATAGGTGTGTAGATAGTGACAAATCCTAGGCACATAATGACGTTCTCCTTGGAAGTATAAAATTTAGACAATAAAATATCAATGTATAGAATATAATATCAATGCATACAATAAATAAGGTGATGGTAATATAAAAAGTCAGATAATAGTATAAAAGTCAAGTAAACCTATTGGAGGTAGGTGTAGGTATCAAGTCCAATGATGTCATAAAGGGAACAAATTTTAGGTGAGAAGTGGGGACACCCCTTTTGAGGGAAATAGTATTCAATCTGAATTTGCCCTCCGGTTGGTAGTTATTTGTTTCCACAGTTATCCAGCAGTAGTGTTATAATAAAGTACTGCTGTTTTAGCAGGTACGTTACCCTCCTGTAGATCAGAGGTAGGTTGGTGAGCGGCTCCTGGCGGGCGGGTGGCGTCCAGGTGTGTCCTTCCCGCTCAAAATCTTTGTTCCCGCTTACGGAGCTGTATGCTCAGTCTGTCTGCTGCTGTGGCTGTACGTCACTTCCGGTGACGTCACTCGCGCTCGCTGACTCTCCCGCTCAATTCTCATCGGCGTTACACGTGGTGTCCGATGGCGGGAATAAGAGGCTGCGTTTTTTTTCAAAAGTTAAGGATGCTCCGGAGCTGTTGAAGATTAGGATCCTTTTAGTTTTAGCTAGCTTGGTATGAGTATGGCTACCTCAAATTACCCCATACGCGTTTCGGAGCTTACTGCTCCTTCATCAGTGGGAATGATGAAGGAGCAGTAAGCTCCGAAACGCGTATGGTGTAATTTGAGGTAGCCATACTCATACCAAGCTAGCTAAAACTAAAAGGATCCTAATCTTCAACAGCTCCGGAGCATCCTTAACTTTTGAAAAAAACCGCAGCCTCTTATTCCCGCCATCGGACACCACGTGTAACGCCGATGAGAATTGAGCGGGAGAGTCAGCGAGCGCGAGTGACGTCACCGGAAGTGACGTACAGCCACAGCAGCAGACAGACTGAGCATACAGCTCCGTAAGCGGGAACAAAGATTTTGAGCGGGAAGGACACACCTGGACGCCACCCGCCCGCCAGGAGCCGCTCACCAACCTACCTCTGATCTACAGGAGGGTAACGTACCTGCTAAAACAGCAGTACTTTATTATAACACTACTGCTGGATAACTGTGGAAACAAATAACTACCAACCGGAGGGCAAATTCAGATTGAATACTATTTCCCTCAAAAGGGGTGTCCCCACTTCTCACCTAAAATTTGTTCCCTTTATGACATCATTGGACTTGATACCTACACCTACCTCCAATAGGTTTACTTGACTTTTATACTATTATCTGACTTTTTATATTACCATCACCTTATTTATTGTATGCATTGATATTATATTCTATACATTGATATTTTATTGTCTAAATTTTATACTTCCAAGGAGAACGTCATTATGTGCCTAGGATTTGTCACTATCTACACACCTATTAGCTTACAAAGACTAGCCACATATTGGTCTATGCCAGCAATCTACTTTTTACTTTCTATGCATTGTTGTTATATTGTCCACAATTTGTGCATTGATATATACTGTCTACATTTTATACTTCCAGGAGAACGCTGTTCTTTACCTAGGTTTAACACTATTTATTCAGACAACTTTTATACTTTTATCCATTGCCAACAGCTGGCATAACCCAGCCAATTATTACTAATAAAATACTTTTTTCCATGCAATACCTATGACTAGAGTGCCATCCCTATACTTTTCATAATACAAATAATACACAATATTTATTAACACCTACAGTGCCCAACGCACGCAAAGCACTAACAATACAGCACTAGCAATACAGCACTAACAATACAGTACTAAACTACACTACACAAAGTTCCACCCACAAACTAACTATTACACACACACACACACACAATATTAGCAGCCCACCCCACCTGGTTCTAATCCTATCCCTAAGGGAATAACGAAGGCTTAACGGTGGCACTGCAGGGGTGAATGCAGGCCACAGACACAGAAATACAGTCAGGGGTACAGAATAGGGAGCAGGGATGCTCCTGCAGGGTTAGGGTAGGGGATTGGTGGTCAGGGGGTAAATTAGAAATGAAGGGTAGGGGTACAGCAGGCAATGCAAGGGTTAATGCCCTGCAGGTGTATGCTGGGGTACAGGGGAATTAGGGTATATGAATATGGGCAGGTAGGGGTAGTAGGGAAATATGGGCAGGTAAAATATGGGTGGTGGTCGTTGGTGGGATAGTGGTGGGGGTAAATCAGGGGGATCCGTTGGTGGGAAGTCGTTGGTGGGACAGGGTAGGTAGGGGTTAATATCGTTGGGGGTATGGGGGAAGGTAAGGATACTCAATGCTCGTTGTCCAGGGGGTGCTCGTCCGTCTAGGGGTGATCCTCTTCAGGCGGGGGGGGGGGGGGGGGGCGGCTCGGCTCTCTCTCCCCCCAGTGCAGGGGCCACCGGATATTTATATCCGGCGGCCCGCACTGCCGCACCGCCCACACTGTGGCGCGCGCCACCATCAGGGACACATGGGCCGGTCCCCGGACGAGCGCATCGGGGCCGCGCCACTTGATAACAGGCGGAAGAAGCCTTTGATCTCCCGCCTGTAGCACTTTGCATTCCGGGCAGCGCGATGGTAATCGCGCTGCCGGAATGCGCATAATAGAAGAAGGGGAGGTTTCTCCCCTCCTTCTATCATGCATAATTATCTCCAGCAGCGCTTGAGATAATTAAAACAAAGGACTCAGATTCTGTTGAATCTGAGTTCTTTGTAGTCATCAGGATGACCGAACCCTTGCCCGGTCATTCTGATGCAATCAACCAGATTGCATCAGTGTGAATGCTTGGGGCACATTCACACTGATGCACCTGGTTTCAGGTCAATTTGGGGACATGTAAAGGGGCCTATGGAGGGGGAGCATATATTAAGGGGATACACCTATATAAGGGGAGCATATATTAAGGGGATACATATGGGGGCACGTATATATATATACAAGGGGCACATATTCCCCACAGAGGCCACAATGAGCCCCTGTGGACCACTAAAGGCAGATGTGCGCAGATGCTCGGCACATCTGCGCACATCATCCTATAATGTGGCTGTTAAGGCATGCATATATATTATACATGCATGCACATGTTTGCATGCATATACAGTGTATGTATATATATATATATATATATATATATATATATATACATACGTCTCAACCCATCCTCAACAAGCCCTATGTGGGAACCCAGCCTTATGTCTCCTTGGGCTCATGAACATGACCATATGTATTTTGCGGACCACAAAACATGGATCTGCAACAAAAAAAACAGATGACATCCGTGTGACATCGATTTTACATCCGTAAACAAACAAGAATAGGACATGTTCTCTTTTTTTTTTTTTGCGACCCCATTGAAATGAATGGTTCCGCATACGGGCCACAAAAAAAACGGAACGGACACAGACAAGAAAAACATTTGTGTGCATGAGCCGTTTTTCAGTGCTTTCCATCAGCGATTTTGAGCCAAAACCAGGTGCGGCTCTAAACACAGAACAGGTGCAGATCTTTCCTTCATACGTTATGTCTGTGGAGCCTCCAATCCTGGTTTTGGCTCACAATCACTGATGGAAATAGCTGACCAAATACCTAAGGTGTGAAAGGGACGCATTTTGCGGTCCAAAGCACAGGCAGTACGCGGTCGTGTGAACAAGCCGTTACATAGATAGGTGCATTCTACCTGAACATTTAGGCTAAATGCATACGATCAGGATTTCTTGCGTATTTGTGTGCGGAAAATCCGCACCGTAGGTCATGTACAATGTATTCTATGAGAATTTGAAATTCTCAATGCACGCAATGCAGATTTTTTCCGAGTGGATTTTGACTTGCGGTGCGGATTTTAAAATCCACAGTGTGTCAATTTATTTTATTTTACCTGACCGGATTTTCTTCATACCCTTAGTAAAATCGGCATGCGGAAAATCTGCACCAAATCCGCACGCAAATCCGCATGCAAATACACACCAATTGATGCGGATTGACCGCACAGATTTGCCTGCGAAATTCTCTGCACATGAATCCTGAACGTGTGCATGTACCCTTTTAGTCTATGGGTAGTCAGCAACTGGTTAATCTGAACTTGTGCCGCACTTACTGAGGAGCCGTAAGTACGTTTTGGCCACTGTCCTGATGTCTGATTTGTCCTTCCTCCCATGGCGTGTGCCTGTAAATCCTGTGAAGGACCCTCTGAGCACAATGTGACAACGCGTTGCGATTACTTTGTCTTATCCTATACACTAGTCTGTATAAAATACATGCAGAAGACAATGAATTGTTTGTGCTTCTTCTAATCCTACACGCCTGTGAGGACTCCTGAGATGTGTGTGACACGGGTACAGTGCTTAATTATGCCAGTTATGCCAGTTATTAAGTGTGCGAGAAAGCACAGAAAGGTGACACATTTTACGGTAATTAACTTCTATTTATTGACTACATCCCTTTAATGCAAGACGCTAATTACAAACAGCAAATTGGAAATGGCTTTAGATAAACACCCCCCATTCATTGCCTTCTATAGAGAAATCCCTTCCTAAAAGTCTATTGTGTTTCCTAATCTCGTATTATTGCAGACACGTCTCTACTACGTTATCTGCCGCCGTACCAGTGTTAGTTTTACTAAATACCTTTGTATTTATACATGAAATGGAAAATCCTCTCCAACAATATACCAATAAATATAAGGGGTTTTCCGGTTTTATGTAAATTAAGCTTATTCATTGTTTTTCCCTACTTCCAACTTTTTTCCACCACATCCTTAGGCTACGTTCACATCAGCGTTCAGCCTTTCTGTTTTCCTGTTCCGTTTAGGACGGATTCGGCTCATAACTGAGCCAAACGGAGCCCACGGACCTTATAGACTATAATAGGGTGCATTAGGTTTCCGCTTAGAGGAAGATTTTTTAAGCGGAGACAAAAGTCCTGCACGCACAACTTTTGTCTCCGCTCCAAAATCATCTTCTGAGCGGAAACCTAACGGACCCCATTATAGTCTAGAGGGTCCTTCGGCTCCGTTCGGCTCCGTTTTGTGCCGAATCCGTCCTTTCCGTTCTCCTGCTCCTAAACGGAAAGGCTGAACGCTGATGTGAACGAAGCCTTACTCATCTGCTCCCCACTGCTCTGTTCTGGCTCCCTTGACTGATCTCCGGTCCCCCGTCTGTAAACATGCAGATGGATGGGATCATGTGGCCGGCTACAGCCAATGACTGGCCTCAGGACAGGGAGACCAGTCAAGGGAGTCAGTGGAGCTGGAACAGAGCAGCGGGGAGCAGATGTGTATGGATTTTTCCACAGGTATCTCTGGGGCTGGGGTAGAAATAAAAAAAAAAAAAAAACTGAATCGGGACACAATGGGGCACATTTGCAGTACTTTTTTTCTGTCCAAAATACCGAAGTATCTCTGACGGAAATGGTTCCAACGGATACCAAATGTGCATAACGGATGCTCAGGATATAGTTTCTTTACAGGGTTTTTTTATTTATTTTTGTTTCCATTCTTTTGATGGATCTGAAGAACAGAAAAATAAATGGCGATGTGAACTCACCTTTAGGCCTCATGCACACGACCGTTCTTGTGGTCCGCATCCGAGACGCATTTTTTGCAGCTCGGGTGCAGACCCATTCACTTCAATGGGGCCTGAAAAGATGAGGACAGCACCGTTCCATGGCCCCGCCCCAAAAAATAACCTGTCCTATTCTTGTCCGTTTTGCGGACAAGAATAGGCATGTCTACAATGGGCCGCCCGTTCCGTTCCACAAATTGCGTAAGGCACACGGGCGGCTTCTGTTTTTTGTGGACCGCAAAAAACGGAACGGTCGTGTGCATGAGGCCTTAGGCAAAAAAAAAACACACCCGTCCATCCAGTTCAGCCTGTTATCCTGCAAGTTGATCCTGAGGAAGGCAAAAAAAAAGCCTGTGAGGTAGAAGCCAATTTTCTTCATTTTAGGGGAAAGAAATTCCTTCCCGACTACAATCAGGCAATCAGAATAAGGCCTCATGCACATGGCAATATGCGGCCCCCGGCTGTGTGCTCCCCGCATCAAGGATGTGGACCCATTCACTTGTTGTTGTGTTTCTGTCCGTGCCTCCACACTGCAAAAAAAATGTTCTATATTTTTGTGATGCGGACGGATCACGGACTCATTCAAAATGAATGGGTCTCAATCTGTCCCGGCCGCCGCACGGACGTTGGCCGTGCATTGTTGCGGTCCCTAATGCACAGAACGGCCGCACAACGGCCGTGTGCATGAGGCCTAACTCCCTGGATCAAGAACCCATCTCTAGTAGCTATAGCCTGTAATATTATTACACTCCAGGAATCCATCCAGGCCCCTCTTGATCACCACCTCCTCAGGCAGAGAGTTCCATAGTCTCACTGCTCTTACTGTAAAGAATCCTCTTCTATGTTTGTGTACAAACCTTCTTTCCTCCAGACGCAGAGGATGTCCCCTCATCACAGTCCTGGGGATAAAAAGATGATGGGAGTGATCTCTGTATTGACCCCTGATATATTTATACAGACCATAGTTATTGGATCTCCCCTTAGTCTTTTTTTGAAAGTGAATTACCCTAATTTTGATAATCTTTCTGGGTACAGTAGTCCACCCATTCCAGTTCTTACTTTAGTGATCCCATACATCCATATATATGCACAAATGTATAGAAATAAGGTACATACATACACACACATATATTTGTGGTCATGGCTACGGCCAAGAGATATCCGAAGAACCCTAGGGAGAGAAACAACGGGAACAACCTAACCCAGCTAGACGTGTCTTAGCTAACCTGACTAAATGGCTTGTTGTGTGCCCTAAGCCATGATCGTGGGTAGGCCTATAAGTGGGCAAAAACCAAGCCAAGTAGGGTAGAATAGGAACTTGAATGGCATGTGCAAACTAATCCCAAAGCCAACTGCAAGGCGTCAGGGATCTAGAGCGAAAAATTCGGGGTGTATGAGGCAAGGCCAGAAGGAGACCTACAACCCATCTTGTGGATGACAAGGCCAGAGACATGATGCTCAATATTGCGGATACTGCCCAAAAGCGGAATGGAGGACCGGGAATACGTTGTGAAATGGATCATGAAAACCAACTGAACCTTGTAAAGTTTTGGTTCTAGGGAGTACTGGCAATGCCCTAGCCTCAGGAGATCGTGGGACCGAAACCTAACTGCCTAGACTATGCAGGAATGAGGGCCAAAAAGAACTATGTAGATAGGAAGAGAATACTTGAATAGTTCCCCAGACAACAGCTATCTGCTAGCCGTGGTCCGCGCGTTGTTCTACTGTGTGCCCCTGAGAATTGTTTTAACGCTTGAGACGTGAAGACCGACCTATTATCTGAATCTTCTACCATGAGGAAATGCTGAACCTTGTCCAAAACCCGATTCAACGTGGTTGTAGGGAGTCTGAGGTTAGTGCGGCAAGAAGCTATGAAGCCATAATATACAAGATTCTGTCTATGACCTCCCATGAGTGAGGGAATGCAATTGCAATGAAGCTACCGGCAAAAATGAATTCCTGGTTGTGGTAAAAAGGCAAAGACTTTGCGCGGGGACCTGGTTGACAAGATATGATCGACTACGATCAGAGACTGAAATGCTAGAGGGAATTAACCTACTTGTTCCTCCTCTGGCAGGACCTGAACGAAAGCATGAACAATTAAAGCAAGACAAAATATCTGCGTAAGACATGACAATGATGCTGTAGGGCGAACCGGACCAGTTTGCGGTCAAAACATAAAGTGAGCGATCAACATGGATTATTAGGAAATTAGGGAAGCAGGTATGTATGTGATATATACGGGCCAAATCAGTCCAGATGCACAAATGGACAACCAACCAGGCAATCAGCCCAGCAGGACTGAAACAGTCATCGGGCCCCTGAAGCCATGGGGCCGAAGCCGTCATCAGGCCCCCGAAGCCATGGGGCCGAAGCCATGTGGTCAAAGCCGTCATCGGGCCCCCGAAGCCGTCATCGGGCCCCCAAAGCCATGGGGCCGAAGCCGTCATCGGGCCCCCGAAGCCATGGGGCCGAAGCCTTGAGGCCGAAGCCGTCATCGGGCCCCCGAAGCCATGGGGCCGAGTTTTTTTTTTTTTTTTTTTTTTAAATCAAGAAATTATAACTATAATAAGTGACCTGAATAAGGTGCAAGTGAAATTAAACCATGAGCCTGACCGATGTGGCAGGCGATACCTAAGATAAACTACGCACCTGAGAACACACGCCTGTGAGTGAGGCTGTGGCTCGTATATGAAGAGCCTCCGCCCCTCCCACAAATGCAGGCTGACTAATCAGCCTTACCAACATGTATAATAAATGCACAATAATTTCAGCCTGTTTTGCTGTTTTCACCATTTATCAAAAGAGGCGAGCAAAGCTAGGCCTCCCACCCCCCTCAGTTTTACTGAAATATATCCCAGGAACTAATAA
This sequence comes from Bufo bufo, assembly GCF_905171765.1. Taxonomy (NCBI): domain Eukaryota; kingdom Metazoa; phylum Chordata; class Amphibia; order Anura; family Bufonidae; genus Bufo; species Bufo bufo. The sequence continues at coordinate 150,351,965 of NC_053389.1, read as the reverse complement.
ATTATAGTAAAAAATTATAGTTTGAATCTATGCCAGCTCATACAGTAGCTGATTTGGATTAGAATTTCTGGCATGCCTCTTAATGAATTTGGCACATTTTGCGCCAGCCAATTGTATGATACGACAGGCATTTCTTTTCTGCAGTGTTTCAGTTCTACAGTGACTTTTAGCCAACAAGAATATTTACATTCTGTGACAGCAAGCAGAAATCTTGAAACTGATGAAAAAAAAAGGTATAATAAAAAGCTGAATAACTTTATTACCCAATACCCAAGGTTCACTTACGTTCAACAAGAAAAATCAAGCCATTCTTTTCTCAGAAACAAAACAGCTGCTGTAAGGGAACTTTCACACATACAGTCACCAAAAACAAGTCACCAAAAACTGGCATGAAAATGTTTGAAAACAACCTCCTTGACTTTAAAATGGACCAGTCCTGAGCAAAAGAAGGAAAATATAGAACTTGCTGCAAATGGCCATATGCATGAACCCAATGGTTGAGATTTATCAAAGCTGCTGCAAATGAAAACTGGCTTAGTTGCCCATAGCAACCAATCAGACTCCACCTTTCAGTTTTCAGAGCTCCTTTGAAAAATGAAAGGTGGAATCTGATTGGTTGCTATGGGCAACTAAGCCAGGTTTCCTTTACAGCAGTTTTGATAAATTTCCCCATTGACTTTAAGGAGTCAATTTTCACTCAATGGCATTGAGAACAAAATGATCTAGCAGGTTGAAATCCTTTTTTTTTGTAACTTTTTTTTTTTAATTGAGTTTTACAAATATACATAAACAAGGTGGACTAACCAGTCGCTGTCCATTTCAAACATCAAAATGCATGATTTCAATCATAAGTAGCCTGAACTGACATACCTGAAACTAATACAGAAACATCCCCTCCTCCCATCCCCCCCCCCCACCCCAATCCCTTCCTGCCACCATCACCCATTGGTCCATTCTCTTCATTCAGGATTTTTCCTACTATTACCCCTTAGTCCCCTTTCCCATTAGTGATCTTTCAGCTCCCCCAACTACCACTAATGTCAGCTTTTAAGTACCATTCCATGAATTTAAATGAATTTAATAGTTCAATCTATTCCCGGGCATGAGAATCTAAGATAATTTGTCTCCATTTTCGGAAGAAAGGAGTTGTTTTAGTAACCTTATGCTGCAAAGCACCTGTTCTGTCATGATGCATATACTGTATAAAGCCAGTTGGTTCCTAACTTCATTCATCAATGGGACTTTAGAGTGCAACCAATACTGTAGAAGAGTCTGCTTGGCCATCAAAAGTGCCGCACCCAGGCATCACAATAAGAGGAAAAGGACCAGCATCAGGAGCTAAATAAAATAACACCTGGGGAAGGAATGGTAATGTAACATTCCATGTGTCTTTAATGTAAGAGCATGTATCGCCCAATTAATAAATTGGAAATGTGATTCACACCACTGTTCATTAATGACAGCTTTCCTCACTTTAATAAGCCCCTCAGTGACCTTTTTTGGCAAATCAGCATTCTCCAGGATCCTGCTCCAGTTCTTGAAGGCTGTGAATGATGCGGCCTCCAATGTGCCAGACAGAAGACCCCTGTAGAGTATTGTAATGGAGCGCTTCAACTGGCCACATTTGATGTAATGATCAAAGGTGTTTACAGATAACTCCTAATAATGGTTCCTTAAACACCTCCTACACTACGTTTTGATCTGAACATACAGTAGGTGACTATTTCTAGGAATCTGATATTTGTGGTTTAACTCAGTCAAAGAGAGCCAGCGGTGTTCCTCTAGATGCCACAGATCTTTCAGAATACTTACCTCCCTCCTTCTATTTAGCGAACTTCCGGTTGGTATCACCCTGGGGAAACCCCAGATTGCGCAGATGTTTAGAGATCTGAATAGATAACTTAAATCGAGGATGGACTTCTATGCTGCTATGTGTGACGGTATCATCCGTGTCACCGTCTAGTATTCCCTTCTCTCCTTGAAATAGCACAGCCAAATAATCCACAGAGCAATAAATCGCTATTATCGCTAGTATCGCTGGTATCGCCGGTATCGCCGGTATCGCCAAATAAGTCTATATATTAGCCCAAGCTGAATGCTAGAAATACTTTACTGGAAGGCCTCACATTCAAAAAATACAATTGCTTTTATCCCCTGCTCCCATGCAAGGGAGACACCCACAACAAACATACATTAACCCATAACACAAAGGTTACAACCCACATAGACACCATGGTTAACATAATCAACACAGGCAGGAGAATACACATTGCCCTCTGTCCTGAGAGACAATCGAATTGCAACTCGGTTGTCTCCAGGACAGAGGACAATCGCCAATACACACAGAGAGACAATGGAACAGACATCACTTACTCAAACATACAATGTCCCACCCTTTACAATACACATAGACATTTAACACATCCCAAAATGGCACGAATTAGACCAGGAATTCAAAAGTTAGTACAAGTCTCTTTGGCCTGGCTGTACTCATGGCTTTTCTGCACAAAATCAGTGCATTCAACATGGGACCATAATCACATGGTAAGAGGCTGGCAAGTAGTCCTCTCCAAGCACTCGTGGCAACCTCAAAAGAGGGGAGTTTGTCACACTATGGTATCCTTTAAAACAATACATTTCTTAATGTCCATAGGAAGCTCAGAGTAGGGGGACATGTAAGAGAGATGCCAGATCCCATGGTGCCGCCAGGTTACTTTCTAAAGTATAAATAGAGTGAGTATTCGTGTGCCCGATCCAGTCAAATACATGACATATAAGGCAGGCCAAATTATATACATGGCAATGCAGAAATGTAGTGCCCTGTAGCAGGGGTACTTTGAAGTCTTGACATTTGTGGAAATTTGCCCCTATTTCCCCTATGCAAAGTCATCAACTCCCCATTTTATTTCACTTTAAAGGGTTAGCTTGCATTGACCTCTACTGTTTAATACCGTGTAACTGCATTTTATAAACTGTATATGTTGTCATATATATCCTGTTTATTTGCAGTGTGTTTGCACAGCACTGTGGAAAGGGTTAGTGAACACTGGGAGACTTTTGGGACTTTCTAGCTAATGATGAGAATCAGGTAATTTTCCACAGTTACCATAGGGTTTAACCACCTCCGGACCGCTGTACGCAGATTCGCGTTCCGGAGGTGGCAGCCCTGCGCTCAGCGACGCATATACGCGTCATCTCGCGTGAGCCGGGATTTCCTGTGCGCGCACTCACAGGAACGGAAGGTAAGAGAGTTGATCTCCAGCCTGCCAGCGGCGATCGTTCGCTGGCAGGCTGGAGATGTGTTTTTTTTAACCCCTAACAGGTATATTAGACGCTGTTTTGATAACAGCGTCTAATATACCTGCTACCTGGTCCTCTGGTGGTCCCCTTTGTTTGGATCGACCACCAGAGGACACAGGTAGCTCAGTAAAGTCCCACCAAGCACCACTACACTACACTACACCCCCCCCCCGTCACTTATTAACCCCTTATTAGCCCCTGATCACCCCATATAGACTCCCTGATCACCCCCCTGTCATTGATTACACCCCTGTCATTGATCACCCCCCTGTAAAGCTCCATTCAGATGTCCGCATGATTTTTACGGATCCACTGATAGATGGATCGGATCCGCAAAACGCATACGGACGTCTGAATAAAGCCTTACAGGGGCATGATCAATGACTGTGGTGATCACCCCATATAGACTCCCTGATCACCCCCCTGTCATTGATTACCCCCCTGTCATTGATCAACCCCCTGTAAAGCTCCATTCAGATATCCGCATGATTTTTACGGATCCACTGATAGATGGATCGGATCCGCAAAACGCATACGGACGTCTGAATGAAGCCTTACAGGGGCGTGATCAATGACTGTGGTTATCACCCCATATAGACTCCCTGATCACCCCCCTGTCATTGATTACACCCCTGTCATTGATCACCCCCCTGTAAAGCTCCATTCAGATGTCCGCATGATTTTTACGGATGCACTGATAGATGGATCAGATCCGCAAAACGCATCCGGACGTCTGAATGAAGCCTTACAGGGGCATGATCAATGACTGTGGTTATCACCCCATATAGACTCCCTGATCACCCCCCTGTCATTGATTACCCCCCCTGTCATTGATTACCCCCCTGTAAAGCTCCATTCAGATGTCCGCATGATTTTTACGGATGCACTGATAGATGGATCGGATCCGCAAAACGCATACGGACGTCTGAATGAAGCCTTACAGGGGCGTGATCAATGACTGTGGTTATCACCCCATATAGACTCCCTGATCACCCCCCTGTCATTGATTACACCCCTGTCATTGATCAACCCCCTGTAAAGCTCCATTCAGATGTCCGCATGATTTTTACGGATGCACTGATAGATGGATCGGATCCGCAAAACGCATCCGGACGTCTGAATGAAGCCTTACAGGGGCATGATCAATGACTGTGGTTATCACCCCATATAGACTCCCTGATCACCCCCCTGTCATTGATCACCCCCCCTGTCATTGATTACCCCCCTGTAAAGCTCCATTCAGATATCCGCATGATTTTTACGGATGCACTGATAGATGGATCAGATCCGCAAAACGCATCCGGACGTCTGAATGAAGCCTTACAGGGGCATGATCAATGACTGTGGTTATCACCCCATATAGACTCCCTGATCACCCCCCTGTCATTGATCACCCCCCCTGTCATTGATTACCCCCCTGTAAAGCTCCATTCAGATGTCCGCATGATTTTTACGGATGCACTGATAGATGGATCGGATCCGCAAAACGCATACGGACGTCTGAATGAAGCCTTACAGGGGCGTGATCAATGACTGTGGTTATCACCCCATATAGACTCCCTGATCACCCCCCTGTCATTGATTACACCCCTGTCATTGATCAACCCCCTGTAAAGCTCCATTCAGATGTCCGCATGATTTTTACGGATGCACTGATAGATGGATCGGATCCGCAAAACGCATCCGGACGTCTGAATGAAGCTTTACAGGGGCATGATCAATGACTGTGGTGATCACCCCATATAGACTCCCTGATCACCCCCCTGTCATTGATCACCACCCCTGTCATTGATCACCCCCCTGTCATTGATCACCCCTCTGTAAGGCTCCATTCAGACATTTTTTTGGCCCAAGTTAGCGGAATTATTTTTTTTTTTTCTTACAAAGTCTCATATTCCACTAACTTGTGTCAAAAAATAAAATCTCACATGAACTCACCATACCCCTCACGGAATCCAAATGCGTAAAAATTTTTAGACATTTATATTCCAGACTTCTTCTCACGCTTTAGGGCCCCTAGAATGCCAGGGCAGTATAAATACCCCACATGTGACCCCATTTCGGAAAGAAGACACCCCCAGGTATTCCGTGAGGGGCATATTGAGTCCATGAAAGATTGAAATTTTTGTCCCAAGTTAGCGGAACGGGAGACTTTGTGAGAAAAAAATAAAAAATATCAATTTCCGCTAACTTGTGCCCAAAAAAAATAATTTCTATGAACTCGCCATGCCCCTCATTGAATACCTTGGGGTGTCTTCTTTCCAAAATGGGGTCACATGTGGGGTATTTATACTGCCCTGGCATTCTAGGGGCCCCAAAGCATGAGAAGAAGTCTGGTATCCAAATGTCTAAAAATGCCCTCCTAAAAGGAATTTGGGCCCCTTTGCGCATCTAGGCTGCAAAAAAGTGTCACACATCTGGTATCGCCGTACTCAGGAGAAGTTGGGGAATGTGTTTTGGGGTGTCATTTTACATATACCCATGCTGGGTGAGATAAATATCTTGGTCAAATGCCAACTTTGTATAAAAAAATGGGAAAAGTTGTCTTTTGCCAAGATATTTCTCTCACCCAGCATGGGTATATGTAAAAAGACACCCCAAAACACATTCCCCAACGTCTCCTGAATACGGCGATACCACATGTGTGACACTTTTTTGCAGCCTAGGTGGGCAAAGGGGCCCACATTCCAAAGAGCACCTTTTGGATTTCACTGGTCATTTACCTACTTACCACACATTAGGGCCCCTGGAAAATGCCAGGGCAGTATAACTACCCCACAAGTGACCCCATTTTGGAAAGAAGACACCCCAAGGTATTCCGTGAGGGGCATGGCGAGTTCCTAGAATTTTTTATTTTTTGTCACAAGTTAGTGGAAAATGCTGATTTTTTTTTTTTTTTTCATACAAAGTCTCATATTCCACTAACTTGTGACAAAAAATAAAAACTTCCATGAACTCACTATGCCCATCAGCGAATACCTTGGGGTCTCTTCTTTCCAAAATGGGGTCACTTGTGGGGTAGTTATACTGCCCTGGCATTCTAGGGGCCCAAATGTGTGGTAAGGAGTTTGAAATCAAATTCTGTAAAAAATGACCTGTGAAATCCGAAAGGTGCTCTTTGGAATATGGGCCCCTTTGCCCACCTAGGCTGCAAAAAAGTGTCACACATCTGGTATCTCTGTATTCAGGAGAAGTTGAGCAATGTGTTTTGGGGTGTCTTTTTACATATACCCATGCTGGGTGAGATAAATATCTTGGTCAAATGCCAACTTTGTATAAAAAAATGGGAAAAGTTGTCTTTTGCCAAGATATTTCTCTCACCCAGCATGGGTATATGTAAAATGACACCCCAAAACACATTCCCCACCTTCTCCTGAGTACGGAGATACCAGATGTGTGACACTTTTTTGCAGCCTAGGTGGGCAAAGGGGCCCATATTCCAAAGAGCACCTTTCGGATTTCACAGGTCATTTTTTTACAGAATTTGATTTCAAACTCCTTACCACACATTTGGGCCCCTAGAATGCCAGGGCAGTATAACTACCCCACAAGTGACCCCATTTTGGAAAGAAGAGACCCCAAGGTATTTCGTGAGGGGCATGGCGAGTTCATAGAACTTTTTATTTTTTGTCACAAGTTAGTGGAATATGAGACTTTGTAAGAAAAAAAGAAAGAAAAAAAAATCATCATTTTCCGCTAACTTGTGACAAAAAATAAAAAGTTCTATGAACTCACTATGCCCATCAGCGAATACCTTAGGGTGTGTACTTTCGGAAATGGGGTCATTTGTGGGGTGTTTGTACTGTCTGGGCATTGTAGAACCTCAGGAAACATGACAGGTGCTCAGAAAGTCAGAGCTGCTTCAAAAAGCGGAAATTCACATTTTTGTACCATAGTTTGTAAACGCTATAACTTTTACCCAAACCATTTTTTTTTTACCCAAACATTTTTTTTTATCAAAGACATGTAGAACAATAAATTTAGAGCAAAATTTATATATGGATGTCGTTTTTTTTGCAAAATTTTACAACTGAAAGTGAAAAATGTCATTTTTTTGCAAAAAAATCGTTAAATTTCGATTAATAACAAAAAAAGTAAAAATGTCAGCAGCAATGAAATACCACCAAATGAAAGCTCTATTAGTGAGAAGAAAAGGAGGTAAAATTCATTTGGGTGGTAAGTTGCATGACCGAGCAATAAACGGTGAAAGTAGTGTAGGTCAGAAGTGTAAAAAGTGGCCTGGTCTTTCAGGGTGTTTAAGCACTGGGGGCTGAGGTGGTTAAAGAAAAGCATGTTTTGGAGGGAAAAAGCCTGACTTTTTTACCACCAAAACCAGACAGACTGACCTTTTAGATGTCTGGTTTTGCTAACTTATTATGTCTGAAGACTTGTTTTTGTCTGGAAAAACTGCTGTGTCGTTGCCATTAATAGTGGGTGCACCACGCCTAACCTTCCCTTCCAGAGAGCAGCAACATGTGGTGACACCTCAACAGTGTCCAGGGGACCCAGAGTAGCATTGGGGCCATTTGACCCAGCCACTGCAGAATCCCTATACCCCCTTGCGTTTTTAAGAGAGACAGCTTATGAGACCCCTTACCCCTCCATATAAAAGAGGAGAATACAGCCTGAAGTTGAGATGTCTTTATGGGTGAGTAGTAATGCATTGAATTAAGCAACCATGAAAAAGATATTTATTAAGTAAAATAAACGTCCCAAAAACGACAGGGGTAAGATGTCCCATCACTTAAGCTCCTCAAACATTTTTCTAAAAAGGGGGGGGGTTGGATAGTTGAGCAGATAAATGGACTCCGAAGTCTTAGCTTCTTAGCTTATCTTAATTCCTAAATAGTTGATGTGTTCTTTAGCTAAGGAGACCTGGATTCCCAGCTGTGACAGCTCTGCCTTTGTGAAATTTCCTTTGAAACGAAGGAGTTCCCTTTTAGATGTGTTTACCCAAACACCTGCGACCTGCCGAAAGGAATCCAAGACCTGGAATATCTTCCTGAGATCTCTGGATCTATATCATTCAGAAAAATATCATCCAAAAATCGTCCTTTGCCCCAACGTCTGCTGTTGGAGGCACCGCTATACAGATTAGAAATTGGTGGGTTCCGCTGATATTGTTCTTATGTGTATGGGCAGCTTTGGTTCTGTTTATACCTATGATCCATTCCAGAAAAAGGGGGATGGGTGCTAAATGTCAATGTAAGCACAGAACGATGCGTAAGAATAAGTAGAATAACATTATATGATGGCTACAATATTAAATACAGCCCACATGAGTGAGCACGGAGCTGATTAAGCCCCTGACTGTGTTCCTGCTCCTTGAAACATAAGGCTCCATATTATCTTTCAGTGGAGGATGAATTATATGATGCACAGCAGGCAGCGGAGTAATACATTTTTATTAGTTTTTATTAAATACACTAAAGTTATTAGCAGTTAGGTGATGTGCACGTAAAATGACATCTCTGTGGAAGAGAAGGAAGCAGAGCTCAAGTATCAAGGAACCAGGAATTTGCTGCACGGACCCTGAAATGGAAATAAATATATTTTCCCGAAGGTTACAAGAAAATGATGAAAATTATGATATTGCTGCAGTCACCAACAATATATCTTATTACTTAGCTCCCTGGGGGGTGAGAGAGGAGGCGAGGGGAGGTCATTTCACCGTCTATATCAATGTATTTCCAGTGTCTGAATGAAAGGGGAACTCCATCCAAAACAATCCCTGTTCTGCCCCTCCCCCATAAATGTGCCTAGGGTGGCAAGAAAGATTAATAAAGGAATTTGTTTTTCAAGGGTATTGGCACTTTTGCAACCACTTTATGCTTCAATGCATGTAATAGAAAAAAAAGTAAAGTAACACACCTTGTGGCAGATATACTAAACCTATAGATGGCAAACATGCAGTGACCCCAAGGGGACAAGAGGATGGGGAGAGTGGTAATGGCTATGATGGTGGTAGTGGTACTCATAGTTCATTGTGAGTGACAGTTCTCGCCATGGCTTTCCATGGGCCATGCAGTGAATAGAGGACACACCCTTTCTTTCCTCCGGGAACTTCCTGGACTCTTTGGGACATCTTGCCTAATGTAAAGTGAGGTACCCTTGATGGTAAATGGTTGGAAGGATGCAAGGCCAAAGGGCAAATGCAGGGGCTGGTGGATGGTGGTAGAAACAATAACCAGGCCTAGTTCAACAATATCAAAGAACAGTCTCTTCACTGAGGATGATGGTTGATTAAGTACAAGCATTTATCAATTCTGAGGTGTTAGTGCAGCGAGCCCAGGAGAGGGGAGAGAATAGGAGCGGTAGTTTCAATGATGGTGGCAGTAGTAGTCACTTACAGTGATGGCCAGTTCGCCGGCGAACACGTGCGAGCTGCCATCTTAATTGACAAGTCCGGAGAGGCACAGGTAAGTCCTTACCTGTGCCTGTGCGCGAGCCGGTCTGAAATGAAATGCGGGCTTCGGGAGCAGGCAGTTCCGAGAACAGCCTCCGGGGGCCTTCATCTGGCAACTTGTTCTTTTCACTGTCACAATATTGGTATCTCCTCAATATAGCGTAATCTCTAACCAGGTGATCAGGCTGTTTTTTTTTCATTATGATGAGGAACTTGAAGCTTATTAGATCCCACCACATACAGGGAAGTCTGTAGCCAAGGTGTAGGCATCTGCCTTCTCTGACAGAATGCTTTGCATTCCCACTTGTAAAGCTATTGCACTCTCTGTAGAATCCAGTAACTCTTTCCCTGGAAGGCTGGCACATATGCTGTCACTTTCCATAGCTCTGCTCCTTTACACATTCACAGCTCACACCACTGCTCTTTCCATATACAGTCTGTGAGACTGCAGTGCACAAAATACAATCACATTAACACTTGCAGTGGGACACTGCAGTAGTAGTCTCTGAGTCTCCCTCTAAACAACAACATGCAGGCACCAGTCTTATATAGTGTGCTGGCAACAGCTTCACGCCGGGCAGGGCTGCCATCTGAGCGTCCTGATGCTCTGGAGCCCCAATGCGCCTCATCATTGGCCCCTTCTCAGATTTCAGTGGCTGTCCCGGTACAAGGGAGGTATGTCCCACTATCTGGCAGCTGTCTCTGCTTCCATAGGAAGCAGAGACATGTGCCTATAATGATGAAGCAAGAGCCGTCCGTCGGCTCCCTGCTCCATCATTCCTCCCCCCCTGTCTGGGCTCCACACTGTAGGTCTGGGCAGGGGGCTTTGCCGGCCGGGAGCTCTGTGTATCCAGCTGCTTCTGTGGAATGAGGTGAGTATGTGGAGTTTATTTTATTTTTTTACTGCCTGTAAAGGGGGCACTTTACTGGGCATATTACTGTGTTGGGCCACACATATGTGGCCATAACTACTGTCAGGGGGCACATATCTGGGCATTGCTACTGTGAAGTGGCACATATCTGGGCAGCTCTACTGTGAGGGGCACATATGTGAGCATAACTACTGTGAGGAGTGTAATGACGTGGGCTCCTACGACCAATGTTGAAGAAAGGCAGGGACACAACAAAGTCACTTCAATACGATTTATTAATTGTTCCAGTCAACAGTTCAGTAAAGCCGGATCGCAGCCGGGTCAGGTAGTTAGTCTATAACAACCTAAATAAGTAATGCAGGCTCGGGTCTCCTTTAGATCCGTCCGCATGCCAGTGTTGCTCCACATGTGCCTTGCACTTGGTGATCTGTAGCCTCTCACTCTAGATTAGAAGACACATACCTTCCTTCATATACAAACCGGATTCCAAAAAAGTTGGGACACTAAACAAATTGTAAATAAAAACTGAATGCAATGATGTGGAGATGGCAAATGTCAATATTTTATTTGTAATAGAACGTAGATGACAGATCAAACGTTTAATCCGAGTAAATGTATCATTTTAAAGGAAAAATACGTTGATTCCAATTTTCACGGTGTCAGCAAATCCCCAAAAAGTTGGGACAAGTAGCAATAAGAGGCTGGAAAAAGTAAATTTGAGCATATCGAAGAGCTGGAAGACCAATTAACACTAATTAGGTCAATTGGCAACATGATTGGGTATAAAAAGAGCTTCTCAGAGTGGCAGTGTCTCTCAGAAGCCAAGATGGGTAGAGGATCACCAATTCCCACAATGTTGCGCAGAAAGATAGTGGAGCAATATCAGAAAGGTTTTACCCAGCGAAAAATTGCAAAGACTTTGCATCTATCATCATCAACTGTGCATAACATCATCCGAAGATTCAGAGAATCTGGAACAATCTCTGTGCGTAAGGGTCAAGGCCGTAAAACCATACTGGATGCCCGTGATCTCCAGGCCCTTAAACGACACTGCACCACAAACAGGAATGCTACTGTAAAGGAAATTACAGAATGGGCTCAGGAATACTTCCAGAAACCATTGTCAGTGAACACAATCCACCGTGCCATCCGCCGTTGCCAGCTGAAACTCTACAGTGCAAAGAAGAAGCCATTTCTAAGCAAGATCCAGAAGCTCAGGCGTTTTCACTGGGCCAGGGATCATTTAAAATGGAGTGTGGCAAAATGGAAGACTGTTCTGTGGTCAGACGAGTCACGATTCGAAGTTCTTTTTGGAAATCTGGGACGCCATGTCATCCGGACCAAAGAGGACAAGGACAACCCAAGTTGTTATCAACGCTCAGTTCAGAAGCCTGCATCTCTGATGGTATGGGGTTGCATGAGTGCGTTTGGCATGGGCAGCTTGCATGTCTGGAAAGGCACCATCAATGTAGAAAAATATATTCAGGTTGTAGAACAACATATGCTCCCATCCAGACGTCATCTCTTTCAGGGAAGACCCTGCATTTTTCAACAAGATAATGCCAGACCACATTCTGCATCAATCACAACATCATGGCTGCGTAGGAGAAGGATCCGGGTACTGAACTGGCCAGTCTGCAGTCCAGATCTTTCACCTATAGAGAACATTTGGCGCATCATAAAGAGGAAGGTGCAACAAAGAAGGCCCAAGACGATTGAACAGTTAGAGGCCTGTATTAGACAAGAATGGGAGAGCATTCCTATTTCTAAACTAGAGAAACTGGTCTCCTCGGTCCCCAGACGTCTGTTGAGTGTTGTAAGAAGAAGGGGAGATGCCACACAGTGGTGAAAATGGCCTTGTCCCAACTTTTTGGGGATTTGTTGACACCATGAAATTCTGATTCAACATATTTTTCCCTTAAAATGGTACATTTTCTCAGTTTAAATTTTTGTTCCGTGATTTATGTTCTATTCTGAATAAAATATTAGAAGTTGGCACCTCCACATCATTGCATTCAGTTTTTATTCACGATTTGTATAGTGTCCCAACTTTTTTGGAATCCGGTTTGTATGAGTCCTATCACTGCCTCACAGGGGGAACATATCTGGGTATTGCTACTGTGAGGGGCCACTTATCTGAGCATAACTGATGTGAGGGGGCACATATCTGGTCATAACTACTATGAGGGGCACATATCTGGATATAGCTACTGTGATGTAGGCAAATATCTGGGAATAACTACTGTCAGGGGGCACATATCTGGCCATAACAACTGTGAAGGGGGCACATATCTGGCCATAACAACTGTGAAGGGGGCACATACCTGAGTATCACTACTCTGAGGGGCACATTTCTGGCATACCTACTGTGAAGGAGGCACATATCTGGCATAACTACTGTGTGGTGGCATAAAGGGGGAATAATTACTATGTGGGGGCATTTAGGGGACTGGGTGGGTTTAGGTGTTTAGTTATGTTTTGGGCAGAGTTAGAGGCGCGGAAAATATTTGCCGTTGCGTGTCTCACATTGTGTCCCCTTCCTTATTTACAAAACATCCATAGGAAACAAAACAGGCTGGTTTTGAGAGCTCCATTTATATAAGCAGGCATATAACGCGAGTTTGCGCGTCGTGTGTTTGATTTAAGTGTGTGTTTGTATAAGTGTGTGACTTTAGATTAAGTGACTTCAGTGGGGGACTGCAGTAAATCAGTTTCTTATTACTGCATTCTATTGTATTTTTCGCTTTCTTTGTGTAATCCCCATCTAATATGTGTTCCATTATTGACAGCGCAGTCCAGTGCACATCTTGTCTGATGTATGCAGTCCTGGAACAGCTGTTCGAGGGTGTATATCATTGTTCAAAATGTGAGCAAATTACCCGTTTGGAATCACAAATTGAGTATCTAAACAAGCGCGTTTCAACACTGAGAGGCGTTAACAATTTGGAAAAGAGTTTGCTGCTCACTGAGCAAGCACTCTATGGGGTAGATGAGGGGGAGGGTGAAAGCGAGGAGGCTGAGGAAAGTGAGGTAGCTAGCTGGGTAACAGTTAGAAAGCGGGGTAGAGGATAAAGTGCCAGGGAGGCTAGCCCTGATCTGTCACACCCCAACAAGTTTGCACGGTTGGCAGATGAGGGGGATGTCAGTTCAGGGACAGCACTGCTGCAGCCAGACACTTCCTCTGCCAGTCAGGGGACCAGGAGAGCAGGGCAGGCCAGACAGGTGCTGGTAGTGGGAGACTCCATTATTAGGGGTACAGAAAGGGCAATCTGTGTGTGTGTGTGTGTGTGTCTTCCTGGCGCTAGAGTTTGATACATCGCGGCTCGGGTTGACAGATTACTGGGAGGGGACCAGTTAGAGGTAGGTGGAGCGTCCTTAAAAATGATTTTAGGGATTTAGGTTAAAAGCTTAGGGCAAGGTAGTGTTTTCCGAAATACTGCCTGTACCACGAGCCACACAAGAAAGGCAGTGGGAGATTAGGGATGTTAACAAGTGGCTCAAGAACTGGTGTAGGAAGGAGGGGTTTGGGCTCCTGGAGAACTAGTGCAGCGTACTCAAGTTAGGGTTAATAGTGTTCCTGGGTGTTGTAGTGCAATTGTGACCACTAACCTGGGACAGCTGACTCTCTGCAAGGGCAAGTAGTGAAAGGTAGTGTTCGTGACGCCAGTGCCAAGTAACGGTGGCACACCGTTTGCTGATAGCAGGAATAACTGAGGAACCACGTGATGATAAAACAGAACTTGAATTTTACTTGATCTTAAGTAGTCATCATACATGGACATAGTTGGAAGCGCAGTTCCTTTGAAGACAGTTGGTTTCAGTACAAAAAATGCAGGCAATATGTAGCAAGGTGATCTCAGAGGGTTAAACACAGGACTTGCAGTACAGGCGGCTTGCACTCTATTCCTGACTGATCCTGGGACATGGAAACTATTCCCCAAGGCCCAATGCCCTAGCTCTGGCGTATATCCTTGGGTCTGTAATTATCAAGTACCTCCTCTGCTGTCTTTAGTACCTCTTGCTTTCCCAGACTTGCCTCTGCCTCTCTGTTTCCTCAGGCTGGTTAACCGTGGTGTTCCTGCTTCTGCAAATATGGACTCAGGAGGGGAACCTTCTCCTTGGATCTGGAACCCGGTTACAGGGACTGCAATACCCTCTCCTAGTCTGCAAGCTCCAGGCCTGCTCTGCTTTCACAGGCTCATGGCCTGGACTTAACTCAGACATAGTCTGATCTTCTCCTTCCTTTCCCTGACTGGGCCTTATATAACCTAGGGCTCCCTAGCTCCCTCTATTGACTCAGAGCTGGAATGACACCCCTAGCTGGCCTGCACGTGCACATTTCACAGTAACAGGGAAGTACATAGCATTACATTACATTATATTTTATGAAGATGACTTATACCAACCTCCCCATAAATAAGGGGAAACGACAGCACACAAGTGACCCTTCTGTAGTGACGGGCATTACAGCTCCCGTACACTACACTAGGACAACTTCTCTGTCAGCTACAGGCTCTATCGTAGGGACGGGCTGCACCTCAATGGGGAAGGGGCAGCTGTGTTGGGGGGAAAGATGGCTAGAAGGTTGGAGGAGTGTTTAAACTAGGGACTGGGGGGAGGGTAATTACGTAATAGGATGGGAAGATAGTGCAGATAGAGACCGGGGGCAAGGTAGTGGGACTGGGGGAGGAATGGAAGGAGGGACTAAAACAGTTCAGAAGGAAAGGTGTAGGGTAAATAATATACATAAACCTCTTAATTGTATGTATACTAATGCTAGAAGCCCTGACTAATAAAACTGGGGAACTGAAATTAGTGATGTGTGAGGAGGACTATAACATAGTGGGAATAACTGAGACATGGCTGGATGATAGTTATGACTGGGCAGTTAATGTACAAGGTTACAGTCTATTTTGAAAGGATAGTCAAAACTGTAGTGGGGGAGGGGTCTGCCTTTATGTAAAGTCCTGTCTAAAGCCCACAGTCCGAGAAGAAATAAGTGAGAGACATGAACATGTGGAGTCACTGTGGGTAGAAATACATGGAGGAAAAAATAATACTAAATTACTAATAGGAGTTTTTTTATAAACCACCTAATATACCAGAGTCCACAGAAAATCTACTACTAAACGAGATAGACAATTCGGCAAATCATAATGAGGTGGTTATTATGGGGGACTTCAACTACCCAGATATAGACTGGGTAACTGAAAGCTGTACATCTCATAAAGGAAACAGGTTCTTTGCAATAACCAAAGACAATTACCTCTCCCAACTGGTTCAGAACCCGACAAGAGGGACGGCCATACTGGACTTAGTATTAACTAGTGATGAGAGGCAGGTGCCATATTCGATTTCGACGAAATTTGCGAATATTCGATAGAATATTCGTTTTATATTCGTCGAAATCGAATATTCGTCATTATTCTTGTTATCGCGATTAATATGCCATTTAAATAATCGTGTATTGCGATTTTAACTTAAAGGCTACTCTCCTATTGAAATAGCAATGCGATTAATTCAAGTTATAATAATCGAATTTCGATTTTAACTTAGCACTGCTATATTCCATATTCGTTAATTCTAGCTTAATATGGAATATTCCACAAAAGTTTACTATAGAGACAGCTAAGTTTAATTCGCTATGCGATTATATTACTTTGCTTTTTTTTTATAAATAGAATAATTATAATAATTATCAGGTATTATAATTATTCTATTTTTATTTTTTTTAAAAAGCAGTCATATAATCGCATAGCGAATTAAACTTTGCTGTCTCTATAGTAAACTTTCCTATATGATTGCTAGAATTAGCGAAGTCGATGAATAGGTAGCTAAAACGAAGATGCAGAATACTTCGCTATCTTCGTTTTGTGGAATATGACGAATACATTCGTTATATTCGTTTTGTGGAATATGACGAATACATTCGTCATATTCGCTAATTCTACCAAGCCAACCATAGTAAACCAGGTCCAAGTTGAAATCGCAATTCGATTAATTCAAGTTATAATAATCGAATTTCGATTTTAACTTAGCACTGCTATATTCCATATTAGGCTAGAATTAAATATAGCAGTGCTAAGTTAAAATCAAAATTCGATTATTATAACTTGAAATAATCGAATTGCGATTTTTCACGTAATTCTCAAATCCGACAGTACATTCTAGTATATGGAGACGTTCCCATGGTGATGGGGACGCTCCATGAGCACGGAAGTCGGCAGAAGCGGCAACGGGCACTGACTGGAACAGCCAGGAAGCCAGGAATCCAAAGGACAGGTAAGAACAACTTTAGGGAAGTGGGAAAGAAATAAATATAACAATAAAAAAAAAAAAAAAAGAATATTCGAAATATCGAATTTATATCACTATATTCGAAATATTCGCAAATTAGCGAAGTGGCGATATTCGCGAAAAAAATTCGATATTCGAATATTCGCGCTCAACACTAGTATTAACCAATAGACCTGACAGAACAACAGATGTGCAGGTTGGGGGTCACCTGGGAAATAGTAACCATAAAGTAATAACCTTCCAATTATCCTTTAAACAAGCATTTCTACAGGGAGGAACAAAAATACCAACCTTCAAAAAAGCTAAATTTAGCCAACTAAAAGAGGCCATAGGCGTAACTAACTGGGACAAAGTCCTCAAAAATAAAAATACCGCCACAAAATGGGATATTTTTAAAAGCATGCTAAAATCTAATTGTGAGAGGTACATACCTTATAGGAGTAAAGGGTTAAGGAACAAGAAGAAACCAATGTGGATAAATAACTATAAGGAAAAAAATTGAATATGTAAAAAACTAATAAAAGCCACCAAACTAGAGACCGAGAGATTAATTGCCAAAGAGAGCAAAACTAACCCTAAAATGTTCTTCATTTATATAAATGGTAAAAAGTATAAATCTGAAGGTGTCTGCCCTCTGCAGAGCAATGAGGGGGAAGTTGCAGAGAGCAATGAGGAGAAAGCAAAGCCATTAAATATTTTTTTTCTCCACTGTATTCACTAAGGAAAATAAACTGTCAGATGAAATGCAGAATGTAAAAGTAAATTCCCCATTAAAAGTGCCCTGTCTGACCCAGGAAGAAGTACAACAGCGACTTAAAAAGATTAAAATAGACAAATCGCCAGGACCAGATGGCATACACCCCCCATATCCTAAGAGAGTTAAGTAATGTCATAGCCAGGCCCTTATTTCTAATATTTACAGACTCTATACTGACAGGGAGTGTTCCACAGGATTGGCGCATAGCAAATGTGGTGCCAATGTTCAGAAAGGGTGCAAAAACAGACCCCGGTAACTATAGGCCGGTAAGTTTAACATCTGTTGTGGGTAAACTGTTTGAAGGTTTTCTAAGAGATGCTATCTTGGAGGATCTCAATGAAAACAAGCAAATAACATCATATCAGCATGGCTTCATGAGGGATCGGTCATGTCAAACTAATTTAATCAGTTTCGATGAGGAGGTAAGTTCTAGACTTCACAGTGGTGAATCAATGGATGTCGTATATCTGGACTTCTCCAAAGCATTTGACACTGTACCACATAAAAGGTTAGTATATAAAATGAGAATGCTCGGACCGGGAGAAAACGTCTGTATGTGGGTAACTGGCTCAATGATAGAAAACAGAGGGTGGTTATTAGTGGTACACACTGAGATTGGGTCACTGTCACTAGTGGGGAACCTCAGGGGTCAGTATTGGGCCCTATTCTCTTCAATCTATTTATTAATGATCTTGTAGAAGGCTTGCACAGTAAAATATAAATTTTTACAGATGACACTAAACTGTGTAAAGTAATTAATACTGAAGATGACAATACACAGCTACAGATGGATCTGGATAGATTAGAGGCTTGGGCAGAGAAGTGGCAGATGAGGTTTAACACTGACAAATGTAAGGTTATGCACATAGGAAGCAATAATGCAAATCACCCGTACATACTAAATGGTAAAACACTCGGTAACACTGACATGGAAAAGGATCTAGGAATTTTAATAAACAGCAAACTAAGCAGTAAACATCAGTGTCAGGCAGCTGCTGCCAAGGCCAATAAGATAATGGGTTGCATCAAAAGGGGCATAGATGCCCGTGATGAGAACACAGTCCTACCACTTTACAAATCACTAGTCAGACCACACATGGAGTACTGTGTACAGTTCTGGGCTGTGAACAAGGCAGACATAGCAGAGCTGGAGAGGGTTCAGAGGAGGGCAACTAAAGTAATAACTGGAATGGGGCAACTACAATACCCTGAAAGATTATCAACATTAGGGTTATTCACTTTAGAAAAAAGACGACTGAGGGGAGATCTAATTACTATGTATAAATATATCAGGGGTCAGTACAGAGATCTCTCCCATCATCTATTTATCCCCAGGACTGTGACTGTGACGAGGGGACATCCTCCGAGTCTGGAGGAAAGAAGGTTTGTACACAAACATAGAAAAGGATTCTTTACGGTAATACAGTTGTGTTCCAAATTATTCAACCCCCAATGCTGTAAAGGGTTTTAGGGAATTTAGTGTACATTTGTAATTGTGTTCAGAATGAAATCTTAGAAAGACTTTTTAAAGAACCAAATGCAACTAAAATTACATCAATTGTTTTTGTAATACAGTATTAAATGTTTTTTTTGTGATTTCTTCATTGACACAATTATTCAACCCCTTAAAGACTACCACTCTTAAGAACAGAGGTTCATTCATGTGTTTTCGATCAGGTATTGAAAACACCTGTGGATGTCAAGGAGCAGCAATCAAGCATAATAAGCACCAATTAGGCAGATTTAAAAGGACTGTGATACTCAGCTCCTTCTAGACATTTACTGGTGTGTTTACAAACATGGTGAAGTCAAGAGAATGGTCCAGAAAGACGAGAGAAGAGGTGATTTCTCTTCACAGGAAGGGCAATGGCTATAAGAAGATTGCAAAGATGTTAAACATACCAAGAGACACCATAGGAAGCATCATTCGCAAATTCAAGGCAAAGGGCACTGTTGAAACGCTACCTGGTCGTGGCAGAAAGAAGATGCTGACTTCGACTGCTGTGTGCTACTTGAAGCGCAAAGTGGAGAAAAGTCCCCGTGTGACTGCTGAGGAACTGAAAAAAGATTTGTTAGATGTGTGTACTGAAGTTTCAGCTCAGACAATAAGGCGCACACTGCGTAATGAAGGCCTCCATGCCAAAACTCCCAGGCGCACCCCCTTGCTGTCTCCAAAGAATAAGAAGAGTCGACTGCAGTAGGCCAAAAGTCATGTGGACAAACCACAAAATTTTTGGGATAGTGTTCTGTGGACTGATGAAACAAAATTAGAACTGTTTGGGCCCATGGATCAACGCTATGTTTGGAGGAGGAAGAACAAGGCCTATGAAGAAAAGAACACCTTGCCTACTGTGAAGCATGGTGGGGGGTCAATCATGCTTTGGGGCTGATTTGCTTCTACAGGTACAGGGAAGCTTCAGCGTGTGCAAGGTACCATGAATTCTCTTCAGTGCCAGGAGATATTGGATGAAAATGTGATGCAGTCCGTCACAAACCTGAGGCTTGGGAGACGTTGGACCTTTCAACAGGACAATGATCCCAAGCATACCTCCAAGTCCACTAGAGGATGGTTGCAGATTAAAGGCTGGAACATTTTGAAGTGGCCATCGCAGTCACCAGACTTAAATCCGATTGAGAACCTCTGGTAGGACTTAAAGAAAGCAGTTGCAGCGTGCAAGCCTAAGAATGTGACTGAACTGGAGGCTTTTGCCCATGAAGAATGGGCGAAGATACCCGTAGATCCAGGGGCGTAACTAGAGGTGACTGGGCCCCACAGCAAATTTTTGTATAGGTCCCCCCCCCCCTGTGTAAACCCCGCTCCTTTGGCACGATCTAGACCAGACCAGGCTGCCACGCCATACTTTTCCTATTATATATATATTATATACATACACACACACTCTGTCATCTAGTGTCATTCTATCATACTGTTGTGGGGGCCGTGTCAAAGTCTTAGGCCCCTTTGACACGGGCGACTTTTCCGCACGGGTGCAATGCGTGATGTGAACGCATTGCACCCGCACTGAATCCGGACACATTCACTTCAATGGGGCTGTGTACATGATCAGTGATTTTCACGCATCAGTTGTGCGTTGCGTAAAAATCGCAGCATGCTCTATATTCTGCGTTTTTCACGTAGCGCAGGCCCCACAGAAGTGAATGGGCCTGCTTGAAAATCGCATTGCATCCGCAAGCATTGCGGATGCAATGAGATTTTCACGGATGGTTGCTAGGAGATGATAGGGACCCGAACTTTATTATTTTCCCTTATAACATGGTCATAAGGGAAAATAACAGCATTCTTAATACAGAATGCTAAGTAACATGTGGCTTGAGGGGTTAAAAAATAATAAAATATTTAATTATTCCCCTCATCCACTTGATCGCGCAGCCCGGCTCGTCTTCTTTCAGGACCTGGCAGGAAAAGTACCTTTGGTGACGTCACCGCGCTCACAACGTGGTGAGCGTGGGGACGTCGGAGCAGGTCCTGCTGAAATCTTCTATCTTCATTCAGCAGGACCTGCGCTGACGTCACCAAGCTCACCACCAGGTTGCTAGGAGATATTGTTTGTAAACTTTTAGTTTTTTATCACGTGCATGAAAAACGCATCAAAACGCATTGCACCTGCGCAGAAAAAACTGAACGCAATCGTAGACAAAACTGACTAAACTTGCTTGAAAAAAGGTGCGAGTTTCACTGAATGCACCCTGAACGCATCTGGAGCCAACCCGTATCGTTCGTGTGAAAGGGGCCAGCCATTCCCGTATTGCGGACTGCATTAGCGGATCAGCAATAAATGGGCACCCTTCCGTGTGCATTCCGCATCACGGATGTGGACCCATTCACTTCAATGAGTCCGCAAATCCGGAGATGCGGAAGGGTGCGAAACGGAATCACGGAACGGAACACTACATAAGCACTACGCAGTGCTTCCGTGGGGTTCCATTCCGCACTTCCGTTCCACCAAAAGATAGAACATGTCCTTTTTGCAGAATTGTGCTTTCCTGGGTAATATACCCGGAGAGGTGAACATGACATCACACTACACTGTATGTACAGCACAGTATGACTCCGGCTGTAGGATAGGCGCCCATTCTATGTATTTCTGCAGGGCTGACACCGAATGTAGTCTATCCCCATGGTCTGAGCCCCTGGTAACCAGTGGACTAGCTAGAAATGACTGGGCCCCACAGCAAATTTTTAAACGGGCAGGCAGGCGTCATACAGTGGTATTTGATTCTTTAACATACATGTACTATGACGTACACAATACAAAAATGCAGTACTCCACGTTCTTGTATCCTGCGCAATCCGGTAAAAAAAATGGATACTTTTTTTTTTTTTTTGCAATAAAACTCTATGGTGAACGGATGTCACTGTCATGGCATCAGTATGAGGCATCCGAATACGTTTTTTTGTATATATTAAACAGATGGGAAAAACGTGATGTGAACCCAGCCTTAAATGTGGGACAAAAATGTGATGTGAACTAGCAGTGCATTGTACAGTTGTACCATACTCGCCTGCTCCCCGCCGCTTCGTGATCTTCCAGTCCCCATTCTGGCCTCATACTGGTGTCCCCAAGCTGCACATGGGCGCCCAGAGGAGTGTGGCATCAGATGGATAGGGGGCCTAGAGGGCATCAGATAAGTAGGTGGCCCACAGGACAGGACTGGGGGGGGGGGGCTTCTGAAAGGACAGCAGATGAATGCAGCTGGGGGGGGGGGCAAAGGACTGCAGATGAATGCAGCTGGGGGGGGGGGGGGCAAAGGACAGCAGATGAATGCAGCTGGGGGGGGCAAAGGACAGCAGATGAATGCAGCTGGGGGGGCAAAGGACAGCAGATGAATGCAGCTGGGGGGGGCAAAGGACAGCAGATGAATGCAGCAAGTGGGGGGCAAAGGACAGCAGATGAATGCAGCTGGGGGGGGGCAAAGGACAGCAGATGAATGCAGCTAGTGGGGGGGCAAAGGACAGCAGATGAATGCAGCTAGTGGGGGGGCAAAGGACAGCAGATGAATGCAGCTGGGGGGGCAACGGACAGCAGATGAATGCAGCTAGTGGGGGGGCAAAGGACAGCAGATGAATGCAGCTGGGGGGGGGGGGCAAAGGACAGCAGATGAATGCAGCTGGGGGGGGCAAAGGACAGCAGATGAATGCAGCTAGTGGGGGGGGCAAAGGACAGCAGATGAATGCAGCTAGTGGGGGGGGCAAAGGACAGCAGATGAATGCAGCTGGGGGGGGCAAAGGACAGCAGATGAATGCAGCTAGTGGGGGGGCAAAGGACAGCAGATGAATGCAGCTAGTGGGGGGGCAAAGGACAGCAGATGAATGCAGCTAGTGGGGGGGGCAAAGGACAGCAGATGAATGCAGCTAGTGGGGGGGCAAAGGACAGCAGATGAATGCAGCTGGGGGGAGGGCAAAGGACAGCAGATGAATGCAGCTAGTGGGGGGGCAAAGGACAGCAGATGAATGCAGCTAGTGGGGGGGCAAAGGACAGCAGATGAATGCAGCTGGCGGGGGGGGGGCAAAGGACAGCAGATGAATGCAGCTGGGGGGGGGGGGGGGCTACATAAGATGCTGCAGGACAGCTAGGGTTGGCAGGGATAAGCCTGGAATGTATGGGCTCCTGACAGTGACAGGCACAGCATCTTCTTTCTGCAGTACTTCCTGTCTCCCCTCTCCCTCCTGTTACTGCCGACTACAGAGCAGTCTCTGTAGCAGAAGCTGGGCTGTACTAATAGGAGAGGGAGGGGAGACAGGATCTCCCTGTGGCACACTGTACTGAGCCCTGGCTGCACTATTAAGCAGCCAGGCTCTTCTATTAATGGTCTGTGCTGATGGGCGGGGCTTAGCTCCCTGCTCTGCTCGAGGACATTCTAAAGCAGCAGTGAAGTGAGTGTAGAGGGGGGTGTGGCCAGTCTGACTGTTTACTACTGCTTCGGGCCCCTTGTCAGCCCGGGCCCTGAAGCAGCTGCTTCCCTGGTAGTTACGCCACTGCGTAGATCGCTGCAAGACACTTGTGTCAAGCTATGCTTCACGTTTAAAAGCTGTTATAACTGGAAAAGGATGTTGTACTAAGTACTAAGATTGAATGTCACTTGGGGGTTGAATAAAACTGATAATGATGTGAGCACAGAAAAGACATTTGTGGTTATTTCATTATAAATGTTATGTTATATTTGTCTGACTTACAAGTGCCTCTTTGATTTAATTGTAAACAAGATGACTGAAATGATCAAAATCAATGTCAAACTGGCCAAAACACTCAATTTCAGTGGGGGTTGAATAATTTTGAAAACAACTGTAGCAGTGAGACTATGGAACTCTCTGCCTGAGGAGGTGGTGATGGTGAGTACAATAAAAGAATTCAAGAGGGGCCTGGATGTATTTCTGGAGTGTAATAATATTACAGGCTATAGCTACTAGAGAGGGGTCGTTGATCCAGGGAGTTATTCTGATTGCCTGATTGGAGTCGGGAAGGAATTTTTTCCCCCTTAAGTGGTGAAAATGTGCTTGTGCCTCACAGGGTTTTTTGCCTTCCTCTGGATCAACTTGCAGGATAACAGGCCGAACTGGATGGACAAATGTATTTTTTCGGCCTTATATACTATGTTATGCAGTCCTTATGATTCTAGACAGTCAGTGGATATCTTTCCTGTTTCTCTCAGGGTTACTCCTCTCAAGAGTGTGGCACTTGTTCTCAGCATAGAGGACTGGAGGATCCTGATAGGAAGCCTCACACTTCACAGGCCCATTCATATCCACTCACTTCGGCAGCTAGGGCCAGACTCTCTGACTGATGAAATCAGAACTAGTGCAGTTGAGTATGATTTTCTACTGCCGGCGAAACCATTGATAGCCACATTTTATGGCCTTCCGAAAGTTCATAAGGGAACAGCTCCCCTTTAAGGTCGCCCGATAGTCTCAGGTGTCAACTGCTTAACCCAGAATTGTGGCATCTACCTGGATCGGATTCTGGGGGAGTTCGTCGTGTCCCTCCCTGCTTACACGAGGGACACGATGGACTTCCTTAATAAAATAAACACCTTGAATCTTGATCCAGACTGCTTACTAGGCAGCATTGATGTTGAGGCGCTGTATAGTTCTATACCACACGATCAGGGTCTCAAGGCTGTTGACCATTATCTCAGAACCAGGGGTATTCATTACTTCCCGCACAACACTTTCATCTTGGAGCTATTGAGGTTCACCCTTAATCATAATTTTTTTCTTTTTGATGCACGGTTCTACCACCAGCTCAGGGGGACGGCAATGGGTAGCCCTTGTGCCCCATCCTATGCCAATCTCTTCCTGGGCTGGTGGAAGGACACTAACGTGTTTCCGGACCACGTCGTCTGGTGGGCGGATAACATCTAATTTTGGACCCGATATATAGACGACGTGTTCGTTGTTTGGAAGGGTGACCCTCATAGCTTCAAACGGTTTGTTTCTGATCTCAATCAGAACCATGTGGGCCTCTCATTCACCTATGAGATGGATCCCGAGTCCATTGCCTTCCTTGATGTTATGGTGACCAAGGTAGGGGACTCCTTGTCTACCAATATTTATCGGAAGAGCACTGCCACAAATTCCCTCCTTCATTGGAGCAGTTACCACCCTGTCCCTCTAAAACGGGGCATACCCAGAGGACAATACCTCAGGGTTAGGAGGAACTGCTCCAATAATACATCTTTTTTCAATGAGGCTGGTAGTCTGCAGCAGAGACTCCTAGCAAGGGGGTACCCCAAAAGAGTACTTCGGGAGGCATTTCAATGTGCGATAACCAAACCTCGAACCGAACTCTTGCTTCCAAGATGTAGAACCACTGATGGTCCCCAACCAGCACGTATCATTGCAAATTATGACACTGCTAATCGTGCAATCAGGGAAGTCCTTAGTAAGTATTGGCCCATACTACATATGGACTCTGACCTATCGGACATTGTGAGCAAATATCCCTCGGTCTCCTATAGACGAGGCAGGAGCCTTAAGGATCGCCTCGTCCGCAGCCACTTTTCACCACCCACAAAAGGTGGCTGCTGGCTTGACCGGAAACCCATTGGAGTCTTTAAATGCGGGAGATGCAAGGCCTGTCAATACATCTCGACTGCTAAGACAATCAATTGCTCAGTCACAGGTCATTCCTATCAGGTTCCCGATTTTATTAACTGCGTGTCTAAGGGCTTGGTGTATCTCTGCCAGTGCCCGTGTCCAATGGACTATGTGGGTAAAACCATACGTGAGTTCAGGAGAAGAATCCTCGAACACATCAACGATATAATTAAGAAGGAACCAACACCCGTGGCCATCCACGTTAACGATTGTCATGGGGGCGATCCTTCGGTTCTCCGCTTCACCGTCCTTGAATTAGTGTCCCCCTCTCCACGAGGAGGAGACCTGGATAGGCGAATTTTACAGAAGGAGAGCGAATGGATACATAGGTTCCGCTCACAATTTCCACGGGGTCTCAACGAGCGTCTCACATTTTCATGCTTTCTATGAATTCCCCCCCCCCTTCGACATTTTAATATATCATTCATCACTACCATATTTCACATATCCCCATATCACTAAACCTATCCTGTTTTGCTGTAGTTCTGGCCTCGTACGGGGATTATCCCTGTCATGTCCCGTTCGCAATTGTAGCCATTTGTAAAATATTAGGTATTCCCTGTCACTTAGCCTGGGTACGGGAAGTACCCGAATGTGATATTTATTATGATGTGGCCTAGATTTATGCACACCAAAAATGGCACCTTGTCATCAGTGAGGTGACCAGTTATACATATGAGTTCCACAATTACTCTATATATTCCACTCTGTGCACTGTTACTTCCCCCTCCCCCGCCCCCACCTTGCCAGTCCCACCGTTTTTCGGCACCACCCTTCAACATGCTGATCGCCGTTGCTATTTATTTATTTATTTTTCATAAGGCGCTCTACCCCACAGTGGGTTTAGATTCAACTTCATTTTATTTAATATATCTCGTAACACTTTAATCCCATTCACTTTGCCCTTGATGTATAGGGTTAATATAGCTGATGATAAGTATAGGGTTAATATAGCTGATGATACTATTTCAATATGTGGCCAATGCGCTCCATATGCCAGTCATCATGTCTGGTTTTTACCTGGAAGCGTTGTTTCCGACATGCGTTCCACGTTGACACGCATGCCTGACGCTGGCCAGGCAGTTTCCGGGGGGCTGCGCTTCACACACCGGATATCCGCCCGGCAGCAGCCTATTATGATTCACTCTGGTGTGCGTTCCACTGTGGAACGCACACATCACGGCGGCCTAGCATGACTCACTCTGGCGTGCGTTCCACTGTGGAACGCACGCATCACGGCGGTCATGCAGCAGCGGCTCTTGACTGAGTCCTTTCACCTGGGGCTTGCTACTGCCCCCTTCCATATGGTGGCGGGCTTGGCATATATAAAAGGGCGGGGGCTCCCATTATCATGGCTCCAGACCCTCTTCTCATTTGGATATCGGCACCATGTGAGTACTCACTCTATTGTTCGTCTTATGACAACTTGTTTACAGGCTCATCATTTCAGCCTTACTATATACATTTTTAGGTACTTTACGGCCGGTGGCTCTGTATCATAGGAGCTTCACCATTTGATAACATCTTCACACCGGGATTGAATATCAGGTATTGCGATCTATCTCTACTTTTATTCCTTGGATTTGAGGGGTGTACAGTATTGTGATCATTTAGTTTTTTTCAGTTACACCTATTATGCGTATTACCTTTGATGCCCTTTACTGCTCATTTTCACAATTCATCAGTTTGTGACACTGGCGCCCTCTGATACTTCAGGTATTCATTGAATTACTTATTCGAGTGCCACATATGCATTGACAAGGCTATTTTTTCTATCTGTTTATATTCTTATCCATGTGTTTTTCCCGTAGAGATATGAATTTTGCACGAGTTCATCCTACCTCACTTTCCAGTGACCGTATGTACCTCGCCATTCGGCTTCGATTTATCGATTTATTTATTCACTTATATTAGTCTTGGGTCTGGTGTTTTCTACGTAATTTTCAAAACGCATATATAAATTACACATTATTATTGGACAGGGCCTGTGTTATCTACTTTGGGCTCCTTTACCTACCTCGTATTACCCCCTGATGATCCCACTTTGTGGGTGAAACGCGTCGGGGTTGGATTTGTATCTTTTTGTGTATCATCAAACCATCATATTAGTGTCTCTTTGTGCGTATGTTTGTCTGCGTATTTTAACCACTAGGTGTACCCTGTACCTCCTGGCAAATTGTCACGAGGGCTTGATACAGTGGACACCTCTTTTTTCTCTACTTTTTCTATACATTTTTTGTGCTAGTCATCCGTGGAGGGGCCACTTGGACATCATTATCTCCTCACCTGTCACCTTATCAGGGTTAGACAGGAGCTTTAGGTTAGGCACGGGGACAGGGAGTCCCCACCATCAGGAGACGTCCCTGGGCTGAGGACCAGAGCAGGGTAGCAGTGGTAGGGATATCTTCCCCATCACTTACCCGGTATGTTCTATTAGGCTGTGGTCCACTCGACTGACTATACAGAGGTTTATATTTGTATTTTTTCTCATTAAACCTAGTCATCTATTATTTTAGTAGGGTATAACTGCTGGACTTGATGGAATCAGAACTACCCTAGCTCTTACCTTAGAGGCAGAAGATGGACACTTGTCACATATGTTTACAAAATGTTGCACGCTGTTTGTTAAATTTATCGCACAAATACATAGGTATTTTCTATTCTAACTTCTAATCATATTTGTTTTTTTTTTAAGAAGGTTCCATAAGTTTGTACTAATGTTAAGCAAAGTATCCTAAGTGTAATTTGGTCTGTAGTTTAGGAAAACTTTGATTCTAAAAAAATCTGAATTTCCTCGCGCTTCATGGTAACAAATCAGTTTTCCTAAAATGGCAGCAGCACAAAACTAAGTGTAGAGGAGACAAGCTCAGGAACGCAAGATCACCCATAATGCTCTGCAGCCAGCCAATCTCAGATAGCCATTCCCTGTTATGTCACAGCCATATAAAACCCTCAACCCAAGCGGTCGCCACCATTTCACTGTGGGCTGAGCATAGAGAGAGACATGACAAGCGCTCATGTGCTAGGGACAGTGTTGCTGAAAATGATTAATAGAAGAATATTGGCAGAGGCGGATTGGCCATAGACCCTACAGGGAAATATCCTGGTGGGCCGATGCCTAGGAGGGCCACTGAAGCCCCCCTCACAGCCGCCAGCCAGGTACATAATGATGATCTCTCTTACGCACCTCGCCAGCAGCCGCAGGTGCCCTCCTAAATTCAACTGTATCAACGTCTTCAGGACAGCGATACAGTTGAATACTGTGACACAGGAGGCAGTATTTTGTGCTGCATTGTGATATTTGGTTCAGCTGGGGCAGTATATTGCTCTGCACTACGGTATTGCTGGCAGTGCCTACTTATGTCATCCTTGCCTAATTATGTTGCCACGCTTTCTGTCAATTTAGACCTTTCTGCAACATGTCGCCACTTTTACCTTTTTTTCCAGGGCCACTTTTAGTTCCCAGTCTGCACCTGAATATTGGAGAGGGAGAGTGCAGGGAGATCATAGGGAGAGTGCAGGGAGACTTATTCTACATACGTTTTATTTATTTATTCCTTCATTTACTTATTCCTACATCAGCTTTAAACTATGTAATTCAAAATCAATAAGATGGAAGCCTTTGCTATTCCAGTGCCAGCATGCCAACCAATACCATCCATTCTGTACCCCTTAGGGGGGGCAGGTCTTAATGATAACTATCCTGCAGATTGGCCATTAACAATATTAAATGAAAGGCATCTGGGGACTTATTGGCCTTCACCGCAGCATGGCCGCAACCCGTCTGCAGCAGGCTGTACCCTTAGGCAGAGTGGCCTGGATATACATGATTTATAGCTATTTGTGACTATTTCGTTTGGAACAAATCACATTTCTTGGCGGACTTGAGCAAAGTTGTCAAATCTAATTCTTCAAAACTTTGCTCATATCTAGTTTGTACGACATCACATGGTTTACACTATGCCTGACAGTTTATAGTTACTAAGGGTCGCCCAGATGTTTTGTGGGTGGAGCTACACATTTAGCCAGATTTATGGTTGAGGCTTTTTAGCAGAAAATTGCAAAAAGTCACAAGTGTACTCAAGTCCCATGGTGGTGTACAAACTGTTAGAACCTTCATAATAGATAGGAGTAGACTTAAAGAGTTTCTGTCACCAGAATTAACCCAATTAAACTAGCTGACATTAGCGATGTGCTAATGTCAGCTGAACCTAACTAGCCTATTCCTACTGTTATCTATGTCCCTGTTACTCCATAAACATAACTTTTATACAATGCTAATTAGCCTCTAGGTGCAGGGGGGTGTTGCCCCTGCTCCTAGAGGCTCTGTTCTCCTACCTCTGGCCACGCCCTGCTACACTAGATTGACAGGGCCAGGCATCCTTCACCTCCAACTGCCGGCCGTGTGCACAGGGGAAATCTCGCGCCGTTTAGTATTTGGCGCAGGCGCAGTGAGGAAGCCGGCGAGCGCCCATCACTCACTGCGCCGAATACTGAACTGGACGGCGCAAGCGTGAGATTTACGCGGCAGACAGGGCCGGCAGCAGGAGACCAATCTAGTGTAGCAGGGCGTGGCCCGAGGTGGAACAAAATGGTACCAATAAAAACGTCAACTCTTCCTGCAAAAAAAGAACCCCTACACAAGTCAATCGGCAGAAAAATAAAAAAATATGGCTTTCAGAAAATGGAGACACAAAAACATGATTTTGTTTTCAAAAATGCTTTATAATGGAACACTGAAACAAACAAAATAGACATATTTGGTATTGTTGCGTCCATAACAACTTGCTCTATAAAAATAGTACATGATCTAACCTGTCAGGTAAACATTGTGAAAAACAAAAAACAAACTCTTACAGAACAGCCATTTTTTTGTTACTTTGGCTCACAAAAAGAGTAATATAGAACAATCAAAAATCATATTTGCTCCAAAATAGTACCAACAAAACTAAAAACCAAAAACCATATAGCGCTCCTTTCCTTCTGCTCCCTGCTGTGTGTCCATATAGCAGTTTACGAACGCATATGGGGTGTTTCTGTAAACTGCGGAATCAGGGTAATAGATATTGAGTTCTGTTTGGCTGTTAACTTTGCTGTGTTACAGAAAAAATTTATTAAAATGGAAAATCTACCAAAAAAAAGTGCATTTTTTAAATTTCATCTCCATTTTTCTTTAATTCTTGCGGAACACCTAAAGGGCTAACAAAATTTGTAGAATCAGTTTTGAATAAATTGAGGGGTGAAGTTTCTAAAATGAGGCCATTTATGGGTGGTTTCTATTATGTAAGCCCCACAAAATGAATTCATAACTGAACTGGTCCTTAAAAAGTGGGTTTTGGAAATTTTCTTTAAGAATTGCTTCTAAAATTCTAAGCTTTCTAATGTCCTAAAAAAATAAAATGACATTTAAAAAAATTATGCTAACATAAAGTAGGCATATGGGGAATGTTAAGTAATAGCTATTTTATGAGGTATCACTTTCTGTTTTAAAAGAAATTTTTAAAATTGCTTATTTTTCCAAATTTTTTGTAAATTTTGGATTATTTTAAATAAATAAAGGTGAAATATATTGACTCAAATTTACTTGAGTCACAAGAAAACAGTCTCAGAATAAGTAAAAGCGTTCCAAAGTTATTACCACATAAAGTGACACATGTCAGATTTGCAAAAAATGGCTCAGTCAGGAAGGGGGTAAATTGGCCTGGGGCAAAAGGGATTAAAATCAAGAAGACGTATGTAAATGTGGTATGGTTGTAATCGTACTGACCCAGAGAGTGAAGGTAACAGGTTAGTTTTACTGCATAGGGCACACCGTAAAACAAAATCCATAAAACTGTGTCGGAATTGCATTATTTCCAGCTTCCAAATACATTTAGGCTACTTTCACACTAGCGGCAGGACGGATCCGACAGGCTGTTCACCCTGTCGGATCCGTCCTGCCGCTATTTCGCCGTGCTGCCGGACTGCCGCTCTGTCCCCATTGACTATTATGGGGATGAGGGCAGAGCTCCGGCGCAGCACGGCAGTGCACGGCGAAAGGCTGCCGGACTAAAAGTACTGCATGTCTGACTTTTTAGTCCGGCGGCCTCTCGCCGTGCACTGCCGTGCTGCGTCGGAGCTCTGCCTCCGTCCCCATTATAGTCAATGGGGATGGAGCGGCAGTCCGGCGGCACAGTAAAATAGAGGCAGGACGGATCCGACAGGGTGAACAGTCTGTCGGATCCGTCCTGCCGCTAGTGTAAAAGTAACCTTAATAGTAAATGGTGACATTAGAAAGTATACATTTCCCACAAAGAAGCCCTCATATGGCTATGTGAATATATAGATAAAAAAGTTATGTCTGCGGGAAAGCAGAGAGTAAAAAAATGAAAACGCAAAAACAGAAAATCTCCCAGTCCTGAAGGGGTTAATGAGCACCCTAATAAATATGTTTGGAAATTCACTGGAGGGTGGACTGCAAGGTTAAAGCAAAGGTTAAGCACGGACATCTCTGCCACTCCCCCCACACATGTGCTTGTTTTTCCTGATGTACGGTACAGTGTTTTGTAGAACAACTCCTTTGTCAGAAAGGAACGGCAGCAATTTCCCATATGACACAACAGTGCACAGTCCTTGTACCCAGCACTAGTACAATGACACCGAAATGTAGCAATAACACTGCCTCACATGATGCGTCTGTATCTGGCCGCTAAATATATCTTTATGTGGCGCGATAAGACTTGTAATTAAAATAGGAGCAGCGTGAGGGTCCTACAAAGTGTTCTTGGGAACATGCTTCTGCTTGGACTCCCAATTTAGAATACACAGGATTCCTCCCCCATACATTCCTGTATTAGTTTGAAGGGGAAATATAATCTGTACCAAGACCTAATGGGAAGAATTATCATGATTATGCCATATATGTGCAGAGAGCAAGTAAGAGAACAGTGCCATCCAGTGGCCACATTATTAGGCATTACATTGACTATGATCTCTTATATCTGCTTATCTCATGTTGCCTCCCTGTAAACATCTTTATAATTGAAGGGCAAGGGCAAATGCTCGATTTGTAAAAGAGAGGTTTCCAAGCATGTCTCAGGTCTCAGCGGTCTCAACTGAGACTGGGCCCTCTGACAGGCTACAAGCCTAGGGCCTATAGTCTATCAGCATCTGGCACAGGTGGCACAATGATGTAATCATCATCACGTCTAGTGCCCTGGAGAAGGGGTACTTTGAAATGTGAACATTTGTGGAAATTTGCCTATGTCCCCTATGCAAAGTCATCAACTCCTCATTTTAATTTACTTTAAAGTCTATGTACACCTTCGGAAGCAAATTTTATGATTGCAGTTTACTCATTTTGGGCTAAAAATATTTTTTTAAATTGGACTTTATTAAAAATATTGAGCCGTTCTGTCACAAAGGGTTAACCGTTCGTCTAGCTGTGTGAATTGTACCTTTTACTTTCACTTTGTGCCGGTCATCTAATAACCCTTATCCCTAATTTACTAAGAGGTCACTTATTTAAAGGGGTTGTCCCATGAAAAATATTCAACAGTTTTCAAACCAGCCCCTGGATCTGAATACTTTTGTAATTGCATGTAATTAGAAATTTAGCATAGCTGCTGAGTTATGAAATAAAATGTGTCATCAATCTGTACAGTGCCACCTGATGATTTTTTTTTTATTATTATTTCTTTGACCTGCTCACTCAAAAGGCTGCACATGCTCAGTTTCATCCTTCAACTGCCTCCTGAGCTGTGATAGGGAGAGCATGGACCTATCGACCCTTAGCTGCAGCAGAATAGACACTCCCCTTGAGCTGTCAGCTTGATATAAAGCTAGCAGAGCAATGAATGTGGAGATTTCTGGATCCATGTGATGTACAGGGCTGGTTCTAGCTTTGTATAGAACATGATAACCTCTTTCTAACAATGTCTGATTTTCCTTTTTTACATTAGTCATGGTATAACCCCTTTAAGCCCCATTCTTATCAGTAAGATAAGAACTAAGCTATAATGAGTGTTTGTAATGTCAGAGAGCAGAGATAAGGAGTCTGTCAGATTAGCTGGCTGACGGAGCAGAGAGAAATTTCAGATCTCTCTATTGGAGCATCTAAGCCCTGTACAGAAAAAAAGGTTCCATATTTGTAATAAAGACCAATTTAAAATATATATTTTTAGCTAAAAATGAGTACAATGCAATAATTTAAAAAAATGCCCCCAAAGATTTACATAGCCTTTAAAGGGTTATCTTGCACTGACTTATACTGCTTAATACTGTGAAACTGCATTTTATATATCCTGCTCATTTGCACTGTATTTGCACAGCACTGTGGAAAGGGTTAATGAACACTGAGAGACTTTTGGGACTTTCTAGCTAATAATGAGAAGCTGGTAATTTTCCATGGCTACCATAAGGTTTAACCCCTTCTACCCCGAAGGTTTTTTTTTACTTTGCGTTTTCATTATTCGCTCCCCGCCTTCCCAGAGCCATAACTGTTTTATTTTTCCATTCACATAGCCGTATTAATTTTTGCAGGACAAGTTGTACTTTCCAACGTCATCATTTAATATTGCATAGAATGTAATGGAAAGTGGGTAACAAATTCCAAAGGTGGTGGAATTGAAAAAAAAATGCAATTTTGCCACAGTTTTATGTTTTTTTTTTATGGCATTCATTATGCAGTAAAATTGATCTGTGATCTTCATTCTCCAGGTCTGTACGAATCTGATGATATCACATATACATACTTTTCCTTGGGATTTGATCCTTAAAAAAAACAAAACAACTTGAACTTTTTTTGCTGTAATTTTCTGACCCATATAACTTTTTTTGTAGTTATCTGTGTGGAGCTGTATGAGGGCTCATTTTTTGCGGGGCAATCTGTACTTTGCATTGATACCATTCTGGGGTGTGTACAACTTTTTGATCACTTTCTATTAAATCTTTTGTGGAAGGAGAAGCGATCAAAAATGGTAAATCAGCCTTTTTGACCCCTTTTTCTTTAATTTCTCCTTTTTTCGTATGGGATTAATACTTCTATATTTTGATAGTACATGTGTTTTCGCACCTGGCGATACCTATGATGTGTATTTAAAAAAATTTGTTTACATTTTTTATTCTCATTTTGGGGAAAGAGGGTGGTTTGAATTTTTATATATACACTGCTCAAAAAAATAAAGGGAACACTTAAACAACACAATGTAACTCCAAGTCAATCACACTTCTGTGAAATCAAACTGTCCACTTAGGAAGCAACACTGAGTGACAATCAATTTCACATGCTGTTGTGCAAATGTGATAGACAACAGGTGGAAATTATAGGCAATTAGCAAGACACCCCCAATAAAGGAGTGGTTCTGCAGGTGGCCAAACTCATATCCGACAGTATATTCTAACAAAGAGGCGTTCCCATGGTGATGGGGACGCTTCAAGTTAAAATATACCATCGGATTGGAGAAAACTCTGATCCGATGGTATAATAGGGACTCCTGAATTTACATTGAAAGTCAATGGGGGACGGATCCGTTTGAAATTGCACCATATTGTGTCAACGTCAAACGGATCCGTCCCCATTGACTTGCATTGTAATTCAGGACGGATCCGTTTTCATGTCCGTGGATCCTAAGGGCTTGTGTACACGACCATATTTTTGGGCTGTGAATGATCAACATATTTTGCTTTGCACGTGGACCCTTTAATTTTTATGGGGCCGTAAAAAATGCGGACAGCACATATATCAGTAGTTCCTATGCTTCCTGGCAGATGTTTTTGTCACTTTTGAATGCTGGCAGTGCTTTCACTCTAGTGGTAGCATGAGACGGAGTCTACAACCCACACAAGTGGTTCAGGTAGTGCAGCTCATCCAGGATGGCACATCAATGCGAGCTGTGGCAAGAAGGTTTGCTGTGTCTGTCAGCGTAGTGTCCAGAGCATGGAGGCGCTACCAGGAGACAGGCCAGTACATCAGGAGACGTGGAGGAGGCCGTAGGAGGGCAACAACCCAGCAGCAGGACCGCTACCTCTGCCTTTGTGCAAGGAGGAACAGGAGGAGCACTGCCAGAGCCCTGCAAAATGACCTCCAGCAGGCCACAAATGTGCATGTGTCTGCTCATACCGTCAGAAACAGACTCCATGAGGGTGATATGAGGGCCCGACGTCCACAGGTGGGGGTTGTGCTTACAGCCCAACACCGTGCAGGATGTTTGGCATTTGCCAGAGAACACCAAGATTGGCAAATTCGCCACTGGCGCCCTGTGCTCTTCACAGATGAAAGCAGGTTCACACTGAGCACATGTGACAGACGTGACAGAGTCTGGAGACGCCGTGGAGAACGTTCTGCTGCCTGCAACATCCTCCAGCATGACCGGTTTGGCATTGGGTCAGTAATGGTGTGGGGTGGCATTTCTTTCGAGGGCCGCACAGCCCTCCATGTGCTCGCCAGAGGTAGCCTGACTGCCATTAGGTACCGAGATGAGATCCTCAGACCCCTTGTGAGACCATATGCTGGTGCGGTTAGCCCTGGGTTCCTCCTAATGCAAGACAATGCTAGACCTCATGTGGCTGGAGTGTGTCAGCAGTTCCTGCAAGACGAAGGCATTGATGCTATGGACTGGCCCGCCCGTTCCCCAGGCCTGAATCCAATTGAGCACATCTGGGACATCATGTCTCGTTCTATCCACCAACGTCACGTTGCACCACAGACTGTCCAGGAGTTGGCAGATGCTTTAGTCCAGGTCTGGGAGGAGATCCCTCAGGAGACCGTCCGCCACCTCATCAGGAGCATGCACAGGCGTTGTAGGGAGGTCATACAGGCACGTGGAGGCCACACACACTACTGAGCCTCATTTTGACTTGTTTTAAGGACATTACATCAAAGTTGGATCAGCCTGTAGTGTGTTTTTCCACTTTAATTTTGAGTGTGACTCCAAATCCAGACCTCCATGGGTTGAAAAATTTGATTTCCATTTTTTTATTTTTGTGTGATTTTGTTGTCCGCACATTCAACTATGTAAAGAACAAAGTATTTCAGAAGAATATTTAATTAATTCAGATGTAGGATGTGTTATTTTTGTGTTCCCTTTATTTTTTTGAGCAGTGTATATATATATATTTTTTAAAACTTTAATTTTTTTTACACTTTATTACAGTTCCCAATGAACTATAACAAGCAATCATTAGATTTGCATTCATTAGCTTTGGAGTCTATGATTATTTTACTAGTTTCCTAAGGAGCCCAATTATAGCTCCTTAGGAAACACTGTGCAGCAGCCTCCTGTCATACACTATGACAGGGGCTGCCGCACACAAGCTCAGGCTCCTCCAAACGCCACACTGGGGAGCCAGAGCTTTACCGAAAGCGTGCATTTTCAGCGCTCTCAGATGCTGTGGTCAGGTTTGACCATGGCATCTGAGAGGTTAAATGTCCATGATTGGATGCCTGCTGTTTGAAACAGGAGCGAGCGCTATCTTTAAAGACCCAACATGTGACGTACTATTACGTTACATGTTGGGAAAGGGTTAAAGAAGAGCATGTTTTGGAGGGGAAAAAACAGTCTAGTTTGCCACCAAAATCAGACAGATAGGCCTTTTGAATGTCAGGTGTAGCTATATTATTATGTCTGAAGACTTGTTTTTGTCTGGAAAAACTGCTCTGTCATTGCCATAGAGTATCATTGGCTGTATCATTGAGTATCAAGCTCTAACGTAAGTCTATGAGAGACCAGAATTGTAACTTTGTATTTGTTTGGGTTGTGTTTCTCCACTCCACCCCTCCCACTAGAAGGTTCTACTTCATCTAGAAACTGTATATAAGGATAGCAGTCAGCCCCTAGTGTTCTGCAGTTAGGGACTAGGGATCAGTGCTTAGAAGAGG
The DNA here is from genome assembly GCF_905171765.1 of Bufo bufo. Taxonomy (NCBI): domain Eukaryota; kingdom Metazoa; phylum Chordata; class Amphibia; order Anura; family Bufonidae; genus Bufo; species Bufo bufo. Next base: position 150,314,360 of record NC_053389.1, on the reverse strand, counting down.
AGACTCTGACAAACACTTAAGTGACCAGAAGAAGACTCTGAGATGGATATGCTGAGCTACAGACCATGAGTCATCAGCCCTGTGACCAAGGAGACGCAGATCGTGGGCCTCTAGCCTTTGGCCAGGCTACCAGCCTTCTGAGAGAGAGAGGAACAGCTAGCTTAGGCCTTTCCTTCTTTGGCCTGGGAAGAGACTGGAGAAGCCAGCTCAGTGCCTGACCTGTATTGTTTTGCACTTGAGTTCCTCCAGTAAAGAAGCACACTGTTTTACTGCAAACACTGACTCTCTGTACTTAATTCCCATTGGGGGGCACCACACCTTACCATCCCTTCCGGAGAGCAGCAACACATGGTGACACCTCAACAGTGTCCGGGGACCCAGCGTTTCATCGGGGCCACCTCAAACCCGGCCACTGTATACGCCACCTGAGCCAGGCAGCGTACAGCTCAGGAAACAGGAGGCCTGCACTGCATCGTTGACAGCAGCATGGAGGTATTTAACTTTATTGTTTTTCATTTGGCACCATGCTGTTGGGCCACCATGGGGGGGGGGCACTATGGGGGCATTTACTGGGGGTACTAAATAGGAGCATTTTGTACTGGCACACATAAGAAGGCATATTCTTGTACTGGGGGCACGATGGGGGGCACAATGGGAACATTGGCTGTACTGAGGGAACCAAGAGGGAGCATTTTTTGTACCGGCACACAGAAGAAGGCGTTTTTTTACTGGCACACATTTTAAGGTGGAATTTATTTGCACTAGTGTGCATTATACCATAAGTGGGCATTTTTTGCAGTGGCACACATTATAAGGGGGCATTTTGTCTGCTTCTGCACATTATAAGTGGATATTTTTTGTTCTGCTGCACACTGTAAGGTGGTATTTTTGTATTGGCACACATTAGAAGGGGATATTTTTGTACTGGCACACATTGGGGGGCATTTTTTACTGCCACACATTATAAGGATAATTATTACTACTGGGGGACAATGGGGTACATGATTGAAATGAATGAATTGGGGGCGCTGTTAACACTAAGTGCAGATTATTTCTATTGGTGCGACTTTGAGGAGCACTATTACTGTGGGGGTCACCCTGGCACAGTATCAGCCTCACACAATAATTTTTTGGGGAAATTGTGTTTACACTATAAGTATCAGGGGCACTATTTGCTGGTCACAGTTATTGTTTAGGGCACTGTGTGCCAATAATCATTGAAGGGGGCACTATCTGTGAGGTACTAGTATTTTTAAGGGGGCTGTTTCTGCAGTATAGTATTGGGGAGCACAGTGGGAACGGTATTGGGAGTGGCAGAATGGAGTGTTGAGAAGGTGGGAAGGATGATAGAAAAGTAGGAAACTAATACAGTATGTCTGTTTGTCAAACTCTGCAGAGACAAGAGATGGCTGAAAGAAATCATCATGGCGGTCTGGTCTGAAGATGAGGAAAGAGAACATCTACATCAGAGGAGATGTCACTGGATGTAAGAGGTATGTGGCGCTGTATTACCCTGTATGCTTTGTCTTGATGTGTGTAAAGTTTTCCAAGTATGTACAGCATTCTTTCAAAAGGGGTGAGTGATGGTAAGGCCAATAAGGCTGTAGCTTTTCGGCAGTAGTGCACAATTTATTTAGATTGTAGTACCTGGAACGAGAGCAAATTATCCTGGTCCTTCAGATCCACAAAGTGGTATAGACTTGCCACTATCCATGCTCTAGCGATGGCCGCTGTAGCGCTATTAGCCAAATGAGTAGTAAATATGAATGGTGCAAGGGAAGAATGTAAAGTAGCAAGACCATATGTTATTGTACACCTGAGCCAAAGATCTCTAGTGAAAGACATAGGACTCAATAGAGTCCAGGCAGATATATCAGCTGGGCGCCCCCAAATCATAGCACTCAGATAAGTCGGGACAAGCCAAAGCCTTTCAACTTCAGTCCATTTACTATATGCATGTAACGTGGTCCAGAAGGCTACATGTCGTAGGTGTGTAGCAAAGTAGAAGATACGGTAGATATATCAGGGAGCACCAGGCCACCATGGAATTCTTTTTGCAGCTTGAACTGATTTAAAAAGCCGGTGTTGCTTAGTGTTCCAAACAAAGGTGAGAAAGGTGGACTATACCAATCGATGTATAGCAGCTGGTACCCAAATCAGCACTGTCTCAAAGAGGTAAAGAAATGTAGGTAATATGGATATTTTAATTGCTGCTATGTGACTTAATAGAGATATATGGAGGGGCCCTCATTTATGAAGGAGTAAAATTATTTAAAAAATCAGTGGGGGGAAATTTGCATGATACAGGGTGGAATATGAGGAAGTAATATGTGTCTCAAGATGTTTATTAGAACACGATTGCCAAGCATAGTACATCTTACTTTTTGACATAGGGTGGCATCAGGGTTAGTGAAACGGCAATATCTCTGATGGTCTATAAAAGGCAAGTGGTAAATAGGTAAAATCACTGATGGGACATTATACTGCTAACCCCCAATACAAAGCCTTCTAGAGAACTACTGCCTTGTGAACTACTTGAAAGCAGTGACTGTTGCTTACATTTGTACTGCAACTGTCATCAACTATTCGGTAACGAAAGACTTTATTCTAACCAAGTAGGCCTGGTCATTGTGCAATACCCCAGAGTAGGGGCATTGCTAATGTTGCACTGACTTATTGTATTTCACATAATTTGGATGTAATCTTAACCACTTAAGGACCACAGGTTTATACCCCCCTAAAGACCAGGCCCTTTTTTACAAATCGGCACTCCACAACTTTAGCGGTTTATTGCTCGGTCATGCAACTTACCACCCAAATGAATTTTACCTCCTTTTCTTCTCACTAATAGAGCTTTCATTTGGTGGTATTTCATTGCTGCTGACATTTTTACTTTTCTGTTATTAATCGAAATTTAACGAATTTTTTGCAAAAAAATGACATTTTTCATTTTAAGTTGAAAAATTTTGCAAAAAAAACGACATCCATATATAAATTTTTCTCTAAATTTATTGTTCTACATGTCTTTGATAAAAAAAAAATGTTTGGGTAAAAAAAAAATGGTTTGGGTAAAAGTTATAGCGTTTACAAACTATGGTACAAAAATGTGAATTTCCGCTTTTTGAAGCAGCTCTGACTTTCTGAGCACCTGTCATGTTTCCTGAGGTTCTACAATGCCCAGACAGTACAAACACCCCACAAATGACCCCATTTCGGAAAGTAGACACCCTAAGGTATTCGCTGATGGGCATAGTGAGTTCATAGAACTTTTTATTTTTTGTCACAAGTTAGCGGAAAATGATGATTTTTTTTTTTGATTTTTTTTTTCTTACAAAGTCTCATATTCCACTAACTTGTGACAAAAAATAAAAACTTCCATGAACTCACTATGCCCATCAGTGAATACCTTGGGGTGTCTTCTTTCCAAAATGGGGTCACTTGTGGGGTAGTTATACTGCCCTGGCATTCTAGGGGCCCAAATGTGTGGTAAGGAGTTTGAAATCAAATTCTGTAAAAAATGACCAGTGAAATCCGAAAGGTGCTCTTTGGAATATGGGCCCCTTTGCCCACCTAGGCTGCAAAAAAGTGTCACACATCTGGTATCGCCGTATTCAGGAGAAGTTGGGGAATGTGTTTTGGGGTGTCATTTTACATATACCCATGCTGGGTGAGATAAATATCTTGGTCAAATGCCAACTTTGTATAAAAAAATGGGAAAAGTTGTCTTTTGCCAAGATATTTCTCTCACCCAGCATGGGTATATGTAAAATGACACCCCAAAACACATTCCCCAACTTCTCCTGAATACGGAGATACCAGATGTGTGACACTTTTTTGCAGCCTAGGTGGGCAAAGGGGCCCATATTCCAAAGAGCACCTTTCGGATATCACTGGTCATTTTTTTACAGAATTTGATTTCAAACTCCTTACCACACATTTGGGCCCCTAGAATGCCAGGGCAGTATAACTACCCCACAAGTGACCCCATTTTGGAAAGAAGACACCCCAAGGTATTCCGTGAGGGGCAAGGCGAGTTCCTAGAATTTTTTATTTTTTGTCACAAGTTAGTGGAAAATGATGATTTTTTTTTTTTTTCTTACAAAGTCTCATATTCCACTAACTTGTGACAAAAAATAAAAACTTCCATGAACTCACTATGCCCATCAGCGAATACCTTGGGGTGTCTTCTTTCCAAAATGGGGTCACTTGTGGGGTAGTTATACTGCCCTGGCATTCTAGGGGCCCAAATGTGTGGTAAGGAGTTTGAAATCAAATTCTGTAAAAAATGACCAGTGAAATCCGAAAGGTGCTCTTTGGAATATGGGCCCCTTTGCCCACCTAGGCTGCAAAAAAGTGTCACACATGTGGTATCGCCGTACTCAGGAGAAGTTGGGGAATGTGTTTTGGGGTGTCATTTTACATATACCCATGCTGGGTGAGATAAATATCTTGGTCAAATGCCAACTTTGTATAAAAAAATGGGAAAAGTTGTCTTTTGCCAAGATATTTCTCTCACCCAGCATGGGTATATGTAAAATGACACCCCAAAACACATTCCCCAACTTCTCCTGAGTACGGCGATACCAGATGTGTGACACTTTTTTGCAACCTAGATGCGCAAAGGGGCCCACATTCCTTTTATGAGGGCATTTTTAGACATTTGGATCCCAGACTTCTTCTCACGCTTTAGGGCCCCTAGAATGCCAGTGAGGGGCATGGCGAGTTCATAGAAAAATTTTTTTTTTGGCACAAGTTAGCGGAAATAGATTTTATTTATTTTTTTCTCACAAAGTCTCCCTTTCCGCTAACTTGGGACAAAAATTTCGATCGTTCATGGACTCAATATGCCCCTCACGGAATACCTTGGGGTGTCTTCTTTCCGAAATGGGGTCACATGTGGGGTATTTATACTGCCCTGGCATTCTAGGGGCCCTAAAGCGTGAGAAGAAGTCTGGAATATAAATCTCTAAAAAATTTTACGCATTTGGATTCCGTGAGGGGTATGGTGAGTTCATGTGAGATTTTATTTTTTGACACAAGTTAGTGGAATATGAGACTTTGTAAGAAAAAAAATAATAATTTCCGCTAACTTGGGCCAAAAAAATGTCTGAATGGAGCCTTACAGGGGGGTGATCAATGACAGGGGGGTGATCAGTGACAGGGGGGTGATCAATGACAGGGGGGTGATCAATGACAGGGGGGTGATCAATGACAGGGGGGTGATCAGGGAGTCTATATGGGGTGATCACCCCCCTGTCATTGATCACCCCCCTGTAAGGCTCCATTCAGATGTCCGTATGTGTTTTGCGGATCTGATCCATGTGTCCGTGGATCCGTAAAAATCATACGGACATCTGAATGCAGCCTTACAGGGGGGTGATCAATGACAGGGGGGGTGATCAATGACAGGGGGGTGATCAATGACAGGGGGGGTGATCAATGACAGGGGGGTGATCAGGGAGTCTATATGGGGTCTCCAGGGAGACGCCTGTATGTGTTTTGCGGATCCGATCCATCTATCAGTGGATCCGTAAAAATCATGCGGACGTCTGAATGGAGCTTTACAGGGGGGTGATCAATGACAGGGGGGTAATCAATGACAGGGGGGGTGATCAGGGAGTCTATATGGGGTGATCACCACAGTCATTGATCACGCCCCTGTAAGGCTCCATTCAGACGTCCGTATGCGTTTTACGGATCCGATCCATCTATCAGTAGATCCGTAAAAATCATGCGGACATCTGAATGGAGCTTTACAGGGGGGTGATCAATGACAGGGGGGTAATCAATGACAGGGGGGTGATCAGGGAGTCTATATGGGGTGATCACCACAGTCATTGATCACGCCCCTGTAAGGCTCCATTCAGACGTCCGGATGCGTTTTGCGGATCCGATCCATCTATCAGTGGATCCGTAAAAATCATGCGGACATCTGAATGGAACTTTACAGGGGGGTAATCAATGACAGGGGGGTGATCAGGGAGTCTATATGGGGTGATCACCACAGTCATTGATCACGCCCCTGTAAGGCTCCATTCAGACGTCCATATGCGTTTTGTGGATCCGATCCATCTATCAGTGGATCCGTAAAAATCATGCGGACGTCTAAATGGAGCTTTACAGGGGGGTGATCAATGACAGGGGGGTAATCAATGACAGGGGGGTGATCAGGGAGTCTATATGGGGTGATCACCACAGTCATTGATCACGCCCTTGTAAGGCTCCATTCAGACGTCCATATGCGTTTTGCGGATCCGATCCATCTATCAGTGGATCCGTAAAAATCATGCGGACGTCTGAATGGAGCTTTACAGGGGGGTAATCAATGACAGGGGGGTGATCAGGGAGTCTATATGGGGTGATCACCACAGTCATTGATCACGCCCCTGTAAGGCTCCATTCAGACGTCCGTATGCGTTTTGCGGATCCGATCCATCTATCAGTGGATCCGTAAAAATCATGCCGACATCTGAATAGAGCTTTACAGGGGGGTAATCAATGACAGGGGGGTAATCAATGACAGGGGGGTGATCAGGGAGTCTATATGGGGTGATCAGGGGTGATCAAGGGTGAATAAGGGGTTAATAAGTGACAGGGGGGGGTGTAGTGTAGTGGTGCTTGGTGCAACATATTACTGAGCTACCTGTGTCCTCTGGTGGTCAATCCAAACAAAGGGGACCACCAGAGGACCAGGTAGCAGGTATATTAGACGCTGTTATCAAAACAGCGTCTGATATACCTTTCAGGGGTTAAAAAAAACACATCTCCAGCCTGCCAGCGAACGATCGCCGCTGGCAGGCTGGAGATCAACTCTCTTACCTTCCGTTCCTGTGAGAGCGCACGCCTGTGTGCGCGCGTTCACAGGAAATCTCGGCTCACACGAGATGACGCCTATTGGCGTTAGCGTAGCCTGGGGGAGCCGCCGCGATGACGCCTTTCGGCGTTACAGTTGCGGCAAGTGGTTAATGTATGACATGCTATGTGTAATGCCCCAGAGTGTCATTACCACTTCTACACCCTGCTACTAATGGACTAATATATGTCATCTTATGTATTTATTTCAGGTCCACTACACTGTGCATTCCTATTTCTAATGTAACTGTTATGTTCATGTAATGTGCCTGGCTCACCAGCAGGTGGCACTGTAAATGGCAGAGCTGTACTTAGGTAGAATGGGACCATCCAGTCCATTCTAACCTCCCTCTATGAAGTCCAAGTTTAGTTGCAGTCTAGCTTACCCCCTGCTAGGGGAAGGAAGCAAGTGCTGGGCATGTCTCTGCTGGACGTGCCCAGGCCAAGCAAAGTTCAGCACGTTCAGCTCTGCTGGATATGGAGGCCACAGTTTAGACAGACTAAAGAAAGAGAGAAGTTACAGCCTAAAGAGGAAAGCTGAGTTATACAGCCAGTCCAAGTAAAATCTAGCCCAGAAAATGTATACAAAATGTCTCAGCAAACTATGCTTTGCTGAGACTACTGCCACTCTCTGGATTTTATTTGTCTCACCCATCTAAGGGTACCAGAAGTGGGACAACACACCTTCCAGCACTGTTCACATTACCACATATCCCTTCCCTCTTCTTCAGACCGGAGGTCTGGGGATTTTCCCACATCGTACCATGCCCTCTGGAAGATGTGGTCAGTGTCACATATTTCTCTCTATTCTGCCACGCCCAGGCTAGCAGAGCTTGGTATTTCATAAACACGACTTTCTACCTAAAATACATTGTCTAAGGGACTCCTCCCTCTCCTCTTTGCTGGAGAACTTTTTCTTAGCTTTCTGGCTTGCTCCTTTTCCAGATTTCTTCTTAGGTCCACGACCTCTAACCTCCGCAATCTTTACAGCCGTGTTTTCAACGGGGAGCTCCAGCCTCCTCCTTTTGTTGGAGATCCAGCTGGTTGGTTTTATACTCCCTTTAGCCGCTCTGGTGTCACCTGGTGTTCACACTGGCTCAACAGATAGCACTTCTCTTTTTTCTTTACTCCCCACAGGGTTTAGCTCAGGTTTGGCTTCAGTTTCAGAGTCTTCTGCTTCTTCAGTAGCTCTGCCCACTTTGGCCGACTCTTCTTCCGCCTTATCTTTGGTCTCTGGAGCATCCGAGAATCTCTCTCACTCAAACTCATCGGCCTTAGCTTCTTCAGCCTTTGAGTCTTTATTCAGTTTGTTAGACTTCTCATCCTCCTCGGACACGGCATCATATACTTCCATTCTTAACCCCTCCTCTTTCTCATCAAGGTTGGAGGTACTGGAGACACCGGGGTCCTCATCAGACTCTTCATCTTCTGGCATTCCCTCCAGAGGGTCACCCAGGACATTGTTCTCCTTTCGGGCAGGCTCTAGGAGAGCCATCTCACAGTAGTAGACAACATGTGCATGCTGGCCGTCTGTCTCCTCATCAGCTTCATCAACTTGTTCAGAAGAAACTTCTTCCATCTTCTCTGCCTCGGCCGGCAGTGCAGTGCATCTTCAGGCCCATTCTTAACAGGCTCTGACTTCTTGGCATCTTTCAGAGGATGCTCCTCTTCAGGTTTCTCATTTTCCTTTGATTGAGCCAACCTGTCATCTCGAGAAGCTCTTGCCTCTAACCCGTCAAGCTTAGTCTTCTCCAACTCATAGACGTTCTTCCCGACATCATCGTTTGAGCTCATGAGATCCTCCATCTCTGCTCTGGGTTGCTTGTTCAGCCTCTCACATTCACCTCACTCCTCAAGCGCTTCTTCAAGGGCTCTAACCAAGGAGAGGTTTTTGGTCTCCTTCTCCCGAGCATCAGCCTCAGCTCGGTCACATTCTTCGGCATATCGGGCCGAGCCGCATTTCTCTATATGAGACATAATTTGCCTCTGGTGGTCCAGGTCCACCATCAGATCATCAAATTCTCGCTGAAGTTTGTTCTTGGTTTTCCGCACAAACGTGATTGAAGCGCCCCGCTCTTTGGCCTCCTGTTCCAGCTGCTCCCCGCTTTGCTCTGCTGCAGCAGCAGATGTAGGAGTACCACCATTCTCTTTTGGACACCCTGTGGGGGTTCTACCCAGAGTCTCTTTAAGCACATTGTCCGTGTCTACCACAGTTTTCTGTGCTTCTTTGGAGCCTTTACTCTTCACCTGGATATCAGGCAGTAGATACTTTAGCGCACTCATCTCTTTTTGATTGCAGCTGTACTGACACGTCGGGTCATCTACCACTGCCTGGGTATAGGTCTCAGTCACTAGGCTGACGTCTCCCCACTTAACTCTCGTCACGTCAGGTATAACTGTTGTCTGGTCGCTACTAGCAACTACTTTAATTTCGCAAGACCTTTACCTGGTAGCTTCTTTCTGTGAGTTGCTATCGGTCACAGCACATACGTCATATATACTGCTCGGGTTATTATCAATCCTGACCTCTAGGGGCACCGATGAGCTAACCCCCACCTGGGACACTTCCTTAGTAACCAAAAAACACTGTGGAAACTGCATATCCACCTCTGGTACGTGCGGTACACCCTCTAGCCCTATCATATTCTCCTGCACATTCAAACACTGAGCCCGAGCTGTGCTTTGCTCCACACTACTTATATGCATTTCTTCAAATCTTTTGCTCAAGTCATATAGATCTTCCTGAAAATAGCAGATGCAGAAAATAAAGCTTCATTATCATTGAAATTTTTACCACCAGGGGGCACTTCTCCCCTGACCACAACCTCCAACGGAAAAGGTATATCACTGTCACCACATATTTCATATGACATCATATTTTCAGTATGCATTTCCACACTCTTGTCACCATCACTTTGCACTTTATCAGCACCATTGTTTTCAGTGGTCAATATTCTTTCCCCATGGAGGTCAAAGTGCAGCTCCCTTAGATCTTCACTTAAAGGGACAGGTACAGGTTCTGCAGGAGTTTTGTCACCATCTGCAGAAGTGTCTACCTTACCCCACAGCAACAAAACGATATCACGGCCCAAAAACACATTAGGTATACGTGAAACTGCATCCCGAAGTTCACAAGTCCCAGATTGCACTGGAGTCTCACACTCAGGGAGAGCCACCGGACAGTTCATGCTATCTCCATGAAAGTCCCGCACATAGTTCTCAGCCACCCGGCTGTCAGGTACCAGGATCACCTGGCTCTCTGTGTCCAACAACGCCTGGACTGGACTGCCCTTCTCCACAAGGTCACACATTGGCGTAGCAGTCTCTAGTCCTGGTGTTTTTACACCCACTGGCTCGGCATATAGCTACTAATGCTGGCTCACACCACAGCACAGGGCTTCTGAGGCATTAGGGCACTGGTCAGCAACATGCCCAACCTCCAGAGCCCTGCTCCCTGTCACTTTAACTGCTGTATAAGAAACAACGGGAACGCTCTTACCCACAGCCATCATGGGTTTGGCGCTCCCAAGTGCTGTACTCACTTTTCCCCAGCAGTCATCTTCCTTCTCCGGGATGTTGGGAACCTCCCATCTTTAATTCCTGGTCATAGGACAATCAGGTGCACACCTTCCCACTTGGCGACAACTCCAGCAGCACGCTCTCTGTTGCCGGACAGCTGCATGCTGTCGTGGTGGGTTGCTCTTAGCAACAGCACTACGGCATCTTCGCACATCCTCTCCAGGACTCTGTACACCTTGGCAGAAAACACTTGAACTCTTGAGAGCCGCACTGCTCTCTATCTCACTCTCTTCCCGTCGGTTGCCCTTGGCAACGGCATACACCACCTCTGCATCCAACCGCATCCTGAGAACCTGCAGTTCTTGGCTCCTGGTCACGAGGTCACTGCCAAGTTCCTCCGCACAACGGTTACTATGGGAAACGCTTTGGGTTAGGACATCTCTTTGTTTGTCCAACCTGCACATGAGCTTTTCCTGCTCCTGTTGCCACATCATTTGCCTTTGGCTAGCCTTCAGATTGGCCCGCATAAGCTGCTTGGTGAAATCCTCCATCCACCCCATAGCAACAGACAGTCCTCTAGCAACAGGTCAGTCTCTTTTCTGGGCTTCTGGCCCTTTAAATCTCTGCACCACAGCAAAAAATTGTCCACAATAGCATGAGCAGCCCCTGCTCCACCGAATAAACAGGTTTCCGGCCCTTTAAACTGCAGCACAGCAGGATTCAGCAGCACCTGCTCTTTTTCTTGTTGTTGCCCCTAGCAACCGACTGTTGCCCTTCTTCCACGGACAACGTGCCCGCATCCTCCACCATATGTAAGGGGTAGCTCTCTTTTAGGGGGTCACACTCACAAACATCTTCACAGACACCAGGATTTAACGGCCAAAACTGTGTTTTATTGCGGCACGTCCGCGTAAACATAAACAGTTATACAAAATAAACTCCTGCCCATCTGGGCTCTACCTAAACACATAGGGTTCCCTGACTCACCTCTAAGTACCGCTTAGTGTCAGGGTCTCAGGCTCCAAGCCTTAGCAGGTTCCACTCATCAAGCATCAGTCCACACAGGGGAGAGATCAGGCTTCGCATGTGTGGTCTCTTGACTGAGACCACACACAGAGCCTCTGCTCCAGTATCACAGACACTTCTCCCTCTCCCAGACAGACCTACTCTGAGGTGCTTTATGCCAGCCTGATTACAGCAGGCCTCACCTGCGATCACCTCAGGTAGAAAGGAAAACCCATACTGGAAGGGTGTGGACTGGCAACTCCCTCTACCAAGCCTAGCCACCAGTCCAAGTAAAATCCAGCCCAGAAAATGTATACAAAAATGTCTCAGCAAACTATGCTTTGCTGAGACTACTGCCACTCTCTGGATTTTATCTCTCACCCATCTGAGGTACCTGAAGTGGGACAACACACCTTCCAGCACTGTTCACATTACCACAATATATATATATATATATATATATACTTGATGCCATTTGTATCCCACTAAAAGAAAATGTATTCTTAGGATATATGGAAAGCATTTACGTTGGTTTTCTGCTAATGGGATTTACTCAGAGGGACTAATGTTATTCTAACCATAATGAATCTGTTGTGTGGACAGTTAGAATATACTAACCCACAGTGCGAGTGTGAAGCACATTGTATTTCTTATCAAACCCATAAATTCAAGAGTCTGGGAAAGTCAAGATGGTCCCACTACATCTGGGAAATAGTTTCAGGGTGCCAAAGAAGCATCCCTCTTCATTGATGTAGGTTGAAAAGGTCAAAGGTTAAAGTGTAGCATAATTCTGATGTTAATATGTTAGAGACAGGTGGATATCATGACCCCATTTACAACAATATTGCATTCTGGGTAAATATGATCTTATAGGATCATCACCATATGAGCACACCCATCCAATGTGATTGGAAAACCCTAATCTGGAAGAGTGTGATCATTTGATAAGTTTTTGGATAAAAAAAACTCACAAAGGAGAAAAAATAACAAAAAAGGAGGAGAAAAAAAAGGAAAGAAAGAGAGAGACAAGTTGAGCTCTCTAGAGGGGTCTATCAAGATGAAAGCCATGGTGAGATGCGCTATGATGGACCACCCCTGCTTTCCTAGGAGCAGAAGTGAGATTCCTACTAGGACATGGTAAGAGACACAAAGAATGATATATTTCATTTTATTTTATTTTTTAACTTCAATCTCTTTATTGATATACAAAACGAATACACACAAAATATTCAAACTTAATATAATTATTGCCATTTTACCCCCCCCCCCACCCTAAAGGGCAGAGAAGGAAGAAAGAAAGAAAATTATAGATACAGATACAAATACAGTTAAGTCAACACTTCCAGTCATCCCATACAGGGGCGTAGCTATAGGGGGTGCAGAGGTAGCAGTCGCTACCGGGCCCAGGAGCCTGAGTGGGCCCAAAGATCCTTGAGCCGCATAAGAAGATACTGGTATTATAGAAAGTCCATGCTGGTCACGTTACATCTCTTGGTGGAAAAAAGGGGTTAGGTCAAGAATTTGGCACGGGGGGTACTGTTTCAATTTTTGCCTCAGGTAGCACGAAGGCTATGTGCTTCTCTGCTCCTGGCCACAAAGCACTGAGAGAAGGGGGGCCCAACTGAACTCTTGCACCAGGGCCCAGGAGCCTTTAGCTACGCCCCTGATCCCATATCTTAGTCCATTTCTCTAGTGCATCTCTCTGCTTCTAGAGAATCCGTTCGTAGTTTTTAACCTTATTAACCAAGTTTATCCAGTTGTTTACCTCTGGAGTATGGAGTGCAAACCAGCTCTGACTAATCAGAACTCTGGCCAATAATAGTGTTCTACCTAACAGAATCTTTTGATATTTATGGCTACCTATTAACGAAAAGTCATTCAGTAAGAACAATTGTGGCTCCAGAGGAATCCATATTTTCAATTTATGAGTAAGAAGATTATTAATACCGTTCCAATAAGCTCCAAGTTCTGGACAGGCCCAGATCATGTGCAGATAATCCGCACCTACAGTATCACAGTGGAGGTGTCTCTTAATCCACACTTTTTTAACCAGGTGGGGGTAACATATAATCTATGATAAATATTAAACTGTATTAAAACATGATTAAAGTTGTGAGATAGTAAATCAAAATGATTAAAAATGCTTCCCCACCCTACCGATTGTATATTTGGGCAATCCATCTCCCAGGCCCTTTGTCCCGGCGATTGTGTCTCTCCAAAACGTGATATAAGTAATAGTTTATATATATATATTAGAAATCTTCTTTCTTTGTGATATCTTCCCTAGCCACCCATTTAGCGGAGAAGTATTATTTATTTATAACAGTGATTTGTCATTCAAACTAAAAAGTGCTGACCGAAGCTGAAAATACCTGAACCAAGAGAGGTTCACTATATTATGTGATAGTTCCACAAACGACTTAATCTCTCTATTCTTAGCAACCTGTGTGATATAAAGAATCCCATTCTTTTGCCAAAATTGATCCGTAGCTATATCCTCTAAACTCTGTAAGTGAATATTTTGCCAAAGAGGCGTGAATGTAAGTGATCCCTTCACCCCCAACCATCCTCTAGTAGTAGTAGCCCAGATTTTCAGTAGTAATTTTGTAGTCTCTTTATGGCCCCGGTCTCTATTAATCAGTAAGCCGGATTCCAGAAGTGTAAATATATTATTATGCGAGAAGCTTCTCACTAACCTACTCAAAAATTTACTATTTTGCCATTCATAACACATCCATAGCTGAGCAGCAATAAAATAACCTTTGAACCAAGTGTGGTTTAAACCCCCCTGTTCCAAAGGTTTATACAGGTATTCCAATTTGAGTCTCACACGTTTTCTTCCCCAAACTAAATCATTTATTATTCTTTCCATAAGTTTAAAATATTTATCCTTTATCCAGGTAGGTATATTCCTAAGAACATAGAGGATTTGAGGTAGAATCACCATCTTGACCAGTGAAAGTCGATCTGCCCTGGATAAGGAAAGTCTCAGCCAAGTCCCTACTTTTGCCCTAATTTTCGTTATCAATGGGATCAAATTGAGTTGTACACAATTTTCAACCTTGGGAGATATCATCATACCCAAGTATTGAAAAGTGTCAGCAACATCTAGCTGGGTTATCAAGGACTCCTTTTGGGGCAACAGATCTATTGGCATCAGAATTGTCTTCGTCCAGTTTATATCTAGGCCTGATACCTCACCAAATAGTTTAACCATCTGGATAATTCTTGGGGCGGTTATTTCTGTATTATCTATAAAAAAAAGGACATCGTCCGCATATAGGGAAATCCGATTCTCCACGCCTAGTATTCCAAATCCTTTAATTTGAGTGTCCTGCCTAATAGTCAGAGCCAGAGGCTCAATATAAATATCAAATAGGAGTGGTGACAATGGGCAGCCCTGGCGAGTACCTCTATTTAAATCAAAACTGGTAGTAAGGCATCCGTTGAGACTCAACTTAGCCGTGGGGGATCTATACAATAGTTTAATCATATTTATGAATCTCTCCGCAAAGCCCATCCTGGCCAGGACCCTCCACAGGAATCGCCACTCCTCCCTGTCAAAGGCCTTAGAGGCATCCAGTGACAGGATGGAGCGAGCAGACCCCCCAGGGGCCTGTATATTAGCAAAAAGCCGATGAAGATTATGGTGAGTGCCCTTATTTGGGATAAAACCGTTCTGGTCCGGGTGGACAATGGAGGAGATGACCCCAGAGAGTCTTGTGGCCAAAATCCTTGCGAGGAGCTTTACGTCCGCGTTCAACAATGAAATCGGTCTGTAGGATCCCAGTTCTGTGGGGTCCTTAACTTTTTTTGGAATTAATATCACAGCTTCCGACATTAAACCCGGCAGGGTCCCCTCCTCCACCGACTCAGCAAAAAACCCCAACAATTTGGGAAAAATAACCTCCTTATATTTACTATAAAATTCATATGGGAGTCCATCTGAGCCGGGGGTAGAGTTACCCGAGCAAAGTTTAATTGCCCCTTCAAGCTCCTGGATTGAGAAATAGTAATAGGTAATAGTAGGGAAAATAAAACCGTCAAGATAGACATCCATCATTTCATCCGTAATCCTACAATCAGCTCTATAAAGTTCTGAAAAGTAGTCCAAGAAAACTTTCTCTATAGAATTTTGTCCAACAACTATCCTCCCATTAGCCAATCGGATATTGTCTATATTTTTCTTGGGTTCCTGACTCGAGATCACTCTAGATAGAAGTTTCCCCGGGCGCCCCGATTCAGTAAAGTATTTTTGGCCCTTAAAGAATAAACTCTGTTGGGCCTTCTCCAGCAGGAAGTTGGAATATACTTGTGTGGTTTTCATGCATGGTTTCCCTATTTTCCTCTGTCCTATTTATATAGTAAGATTGTGTAGCTAAGGAAGCTTGTTCTTTTAAGTTTCCCTCCTTTTCCCCGTACTCCTTTCTTAGGTTAGCAATATTACTAACCATTATTCCCCTCATATAGGCCTTAAAAGTGTCCCATACTACTTGGGTTTTTGCTGAGGCATAATTAGGCTCCCAAAATTGGTTAATTTCCTTTTGTATTATTTCATGATTTTTTATTACTGATAACCAATAGGGGTTAAGTCTAAATGGAGACCTCCCTATTTGTTTATCCTGGGTCAGGCAGAGTTCGAGGAGTAGGGGCAGATGGTCCGAGAGTGACCTAGTCTCGTACCTCATTCGTTTTACAGATCGCAGATATTTTTTATTAATCAAAGCATGGTCTATTCTGGACATAGATCTACCTAATTTACTAATGCATGAGAAGACCCTTCTCCCCTGTCCAAGACCTCCCCAAACATCCTCGAACCCGGCTTCCAAACAGAAACGTGCCAAGGGGGACCCCTGAACAGAGGGTCAGGCGATGACGTGATGACGAGGGTCAGGCGATGATGTGATGACGTGAGGACGTTGCGCTCGCCTCTCCTCCCTGATGCTAGGCTGCCTCGCTGACCGCTGATTGCGGTGTCTCTCTCTCTGCCTCCTGCCTCCTGCTCCCACGCCCGGATAGGGGACCTGTGGACCTGAACAAGCGGTGCTGGTGCTTTTGCTCCTCCGTCGGGCCCCTGCTACCCGGTGTCTTCTGAGCTCCTGTGTGAAATACCGGTGGGTGCCGATGTTTTGGGGTGATATCCCGGCGCCTCTGGATGGTTTCTGATGCTGCGTGCGGTGTGCTCCGGTGGCTGTTCCCCTCTGGTCTTCCGGATCCTTCGTCCCTCCTGCAACTTGCGATATACCTGATCTCCCGGAGTGTGTCCCCCTTGTTCTCTCCAGCCGGGCCTTTCAACAGTGAACTGAAGACTGGTGAGATTGTTCCTGTATTTCTCCTCTCATTAACATAACATTTTACTAACTGAGTAACCAACTAATCCTCTAACCAACTAACCTTCTCAACTTTAAAGACATTTTTGCAGCCTCAACTTACACCCATACTCTATATGGGATATTGTACCCATAGGAATTGAGGTATTCTGTCCAAAAAAAAAAATCTAACTGTTTGTGGGGAGAGAGAGAGAGAGAGAGAGGGAGGCGGTTGGTGAGGAGAATATTATAGCGGAGAGAGACAACCGGAAGGAAAAAAAGAAAAAAAAAGTGGAAATTAAAAAAAAGGAAAACCAAGGGGGAAGGAGAGAAAGAGAAAAAAAAAAAAAAAGGGAGAAGGAGGAAAAAAAAAGGGGGGGAAATGGCACCGAAGGCCAGTAGGCGTTCTGTGGACCTTTCTGGTCAGAAACCGGCTATTAAACCCTCTAAAGGAGGGAAAATAGACCAGTTTTTGAGGTCCCCAAGGGTTAATACCAGAGGTGGGCAAAAGGATACCAGCTCAAAAAAAAAATGAGAATCCCGAAGTGATGGAACTCAAATTACAAAAAGCTCCTGGGTATCCCCAAGGGGAGGAGGGAATAGATGGAGAAGGTGTGACCAACCTCAACCCCTCGCCGTTAAATGAAATTCTTCTGGCAGTAAAACAGAACGGGGACCCAATACAGGCTATTACAACCCAGCGGGGCGCAATTCAAGTCGATGTGGGACTGATTAGAGATGATCTGTCTAAAATCCGTGATAGAGTCAATAAGGTGGAGAGCTCTATGGTTACTATACAGAATGAATACAAAGAAATAAACACTGAGATGTCCACGTTAAAGACAGATTTAAATCGCCTTAAAAAAATGGTGGTGGATCTGGAAGACAGATCACAAAGGTACTTAACTAGCGGTGAGGTGTCGAGCGGAGGGGTGGGGGGGGATGGTCATAGGCGAGGGATCTGCTGATTTATGCGGTGGATTAATTGGATTGGGGCTGTGATGTGTCTAGTGTGGGGAAGAGTTGTGTGTGTTTTTTTTTTTTTATTAATTTTTATAATGTCAATCAGAATTCTTACCTGGAATGTCAGGGGCCTGGGGGATAGAAGAAAAAGACAAGCGGTTTTTGATTTGATGCGTTCACATCTCCCAGCTATTATATGTTTGATAGAAACACATTGTCAGGATTCGAACCTGTGACCAGCCATGTCCCAGGCAGTAGCTCTAGCCGCTAGACTACCAACCCTTCTGGACATTTCCTTCTACTGAACTCTTTGATTTACCTTGTTCCAGCCTTGCCTTGTTCCAGCCTTGCCTTGCCTGTGATTCCTTGCACCTGCTACTTCCTCTTTATAAGCCCAGCCTCTTGCACCAGATCCCTGCTGGTTATTGTTCTTCTGGACTTGATCCTGCTGCATCTACCGCTGTTCCTCTGTTGCTACTGCTACCAACTTGACTGCTGCCGACCTTGGAATTGTCCCCGACTACTCTTCTGCTTGTCCCTACCAACTGAACTGCTACCACCGTTCCCGATCCGGATTGTCTGACCACGCTCACTGCCGCCTGCCCTGACCCACCGCCTGCCAACCGATTACACCTCTGCCTGACTTCCTGCAACTACAACCTGCCTGCGGTCCTTGCCACTGGGCTCCCACCTCCAGCCAGCTGTCCTCTGACTCAGGTGAGCCTGTAGGATTGCAACACACATCTTATGGGGGAGACCTCCAGGGTCGTCTCCAGGGGCTGGGCTGCGCATACATACCATTCTACCTTCTCTAGTCATTCTAGGGGAGTGACTGTCTTTATTCATAGAACGATTGATTTTATGTGCCGGGCAGCCTCTGTTGACCACCAGGGGAGATTTGTATTCCTATATTGTAAGCTGGCGGGGAAGATGTGTATTCTGGCCTTTGTCTATATTCCATGTCCATTTTCTTTCTTAGCACTTAACTCTCTGCTAAAATTAATGGATAAATGGCCAGAATGTCCTACATTGATTATGGGAGACTTCAATTGTGTCAACAATCCCGCGGACGACAAGGTCTCTAGTGATATATTTCATTTTATTAAGACTAATTTGATAAGGTGGGTGAAATTATACCATCTAGATTGGCGAATAAATAAATTAATTAATTGATCATCTTCATATTAAGATGTAGTCCTAGGATATTGTGAGGCTTCATTCTTCCTGCAGAAGAATCAAGACTCATAATCTTGCAAAGCATTAAATGATTGCCGATATATATATATATATATATTGATAAGAATATTCTTCGCCAAGCTAAGTGATGGATTGCCACAGGAAAGACTTGTTTCAAGTCCTTCCCATTTAAGATATGGTCTAGCAAAGATCCTAGATCCCTGTTATTTGTCTTAATAGTCTTACCAAAGTCATATGTGTGAAAATAGTCCAGGATGGGGCGGAAGGATACAGTTATCTCTTCTAAGTTATATCCTTGAATGGATTTGCCCATTCTGGAAGTCATGTGATGTGTAGTTGGTTAGAAGGGGCCGGAATGTATTTAGCATTCTATATTGATGTCTAGGATTAGACACGCCCTTCTTGATATCATGAGGTTTTCTCTGAACAGAAGTAATGTACGGTAAATAACTTATGTTCCTATTTTGATATCCTAACCTAATAATAGCTTGGTTATAATGTGACAAGTAATTTCCACTCACATGTATTGTTAAGCTTGTAATGCTTTATATTAATTGCTGAATATATTCATTTGCATGTATCATTGTGTTTATTTACTTATATATGTTTATAACCTTGTAACCAATAAATCTGCATATTTTTATAATACCTGTGTATTATTGTATAATATAGGACTACATTTTTATCATTAACGTCATTTCACAACAAAAGAACTTTTTTATCTGAAGAAATAGTCGGACTCAGATGTGAATTGTATCGATTAGTTTGTCTACAATTCACCAGATCATGATTTTAAGAATTTATGACAAATTTAATAAAAAAAAAAATTAATGGTTCATTATTTTATGACCACAATTAATAATTCTTAATTGAATTATTACTGCCCGACAAGTTGCCTCCCCTCCAATTCCTTATAATCTTTTCAAATGCTGTGAAGGTCAAGCCTGCAGGATCACAATTTGCTTCTCAAATCCTTAATATTATGTATATGTTCTGCTATTCTGCAGACACTGCACTAAATAAACAACATTAGTGGTATTGCAGGTAAGTAATTCTTTGATTTGTCATGCTAATAGAATATACCTTCTTCGTTTTTTGGTAAAATATTTAATTTTACATTTTTGCATCTTCCACCCCTAACAAAACTCTTCAATCTTAAAGAGGCTCAGTCAGCCTGATCAACTCTATTAAACCAGGCATATTGCCTGATAGAGCTCATCATACCGATTAAAACAATACCTTTATTTTTTTATCTGTATGCTAAACAGCTGCAGAGATATCTCTGTTTTTATGAATATGCAAATGAGCAAGTTGAGCACCAGGGGGCAGGGCTGAATCCTTGATGCACTGCTTTTGTAACATCCTCTGCACACTTCCACCGACCCCTTAATTGACAGGGCTAGATGTCAGTATGCTGAGGGCACAGCTGTGTGCTAGAGCTGTGACCTAGCATGTACATAGCATATACACTATGTACTATAGCCTTACCACATTGAGAGGAGTGGATTTCTATATTTAGAAAGCTAATATACATATTACTGTTTTATTCACAAGCACAATATATGATTATAATGAAACCAGTCATATGTGTTAGCTTTCTAAGTATAGAAAAACCCCAGTCCTCAATATGATAAGGCTGTAGCCGGGAGGTAAGTGGTCAGCCTTGCATGTTGAGATCCCAGGTTTAAAGCTAGGGAGAGAATTTTAGTTATTTTTTTCTCTCCCTCATTTAACTTATAATAACAGGCTATATCCTTATCATTTTGAGAATACTGTTTAGCTTAGAAGACTAATACATATTGTATCTTTATAATCACTTATTGTGCCTGTGAATAAACTTTTAATATGTTTTCGGTTTCTAAGCATAAAAAGTACAATTATCAATACAGTAAGGCTATAGCCTTTTGTTATGTGCTAAATAGAGGAGAAAAAAAAAGGAAAAAAACATATATAAGTATCTAAGGGGACTTGAACTTAGCATCTTTACATGCAAGGCTTAACATGTACTACCACGCTATAGCATTACCATATAGAAAATAATGTTTTTTCTAAACTTAGAACTCTAATGCATATAGCTTGTTTCTTTATAATCATATATTGCGCTTTTGAATAAAAGAGCAATATGTTTTAGCTTTCTAAGCATATAAATCCACTCTTCTCATTATGTTAGGGCTATAAAGTAGTTTATATGATATGTACATGTTAGGACACAGCTCTAGTACACAGCTGTGCCCTCATCAGACAATAGAAAGGTATCATTTTAGTCAGCATGATAAGCCCTACAGGCAGTATGCTTGGTTTAATAGGGTTGATCATGCTGACAGAGCCTCTTTAACCAAGATATCATCCTACTACTACTTTCTGTTTATCTAGCTGTGGGAGCCACTGTTATTTCCAAATTTGGTGCTTTGGTATACACGATCGATGGACATTCCTCTAATATTGGTCCCAGGGTCTTGTCCTGGCCAAGTAAATTTCTGTTGTTTTTGTATAATTAGTTTGGGTTTCTTATACTATGTATGGGAGTACTATGCAAGTTAGGGAGGCACCTTCCCATGAGTCTATATTCATCCACCACACTTCATTGCTTCTATTACATTTTTTAGTTCAGGATATGCCTTTTCTAGAAATTGTCCCTTCATATTTTCAGCTTCTTCCTCAAATTCTGATGCTGGTGATGCTATTAAACATTCAATAACCATCTAGGTAAATGACAAATAGAGCTTAAAATAAAACTATTCTTGGCTGTTGATTTATGAAATATCTTACATATAAATCTCCGATCTGACACTGATCCAGAAGCTTCACCGACTGTTCACTAACGTGTTTTGTGAGCTTTAAGTTCAAAGAGTTATCATTGATCTCCTCTATAAACTGGTCTAGATCTCGTCTAGATTGATCCCATGTAAACATAATATTGTCAATGTACTGGCGCCAAAGCACGAGGCCCACTCCCAATTTAAAAGTGATGACCTGTTGTTCCCAAAATGCCATGAACATATTGGCATAGCTGGGAAAAACCTTGTGCCCATGGCCAGGGCCGATGCAAGGATTTTTGCCGCCCTAGGCAAAGATCCATTTTGCCGCCCCCTCATGTCACTCACTCACTGACAGACACACACACACTGACAGACAGACACACACTCAGACACTCACTGAATGACGTACACAGAAACTCACTGACAGACACACATACACTCACTGACAGACAGACACACACTCACTCACTGACAGACACTCACTGACAGACATACACCTACTTACTGAAACACACACACACAGAAACTCACTGACAGACACTCACTCACTGGCAGACAAACACACACATATACTCACTGACAAACATACACATACTCACTGACAAACACACAGACACTTACTGACCGACAGACATCCACACTCACTAACATACACTCACTCACTGACATACACACACAGACACTCAATGACAGACACACATACATTTACTGACAGAAAGACAGACATACATACACTCACTCACTGACATAAATACACAGGCAGACACTCACTCAGTCAAACACTTAAACACTCACCTCCCTGGGGTCCAGTGTGGTGCAGCTCCTCCGTCCTCCAGCGCGCCGTTTAGTATGCCGGGGCCAGAATGACATCATATTCCGGCATCACAGAGGGCACACGAGGGAGGAGTGGGGAGCTGCTAGAACAGCCTCCCTTGCCGCCCGCCTCCTCTCCTCGGGTAATTTACTGGCAGAGCAGGCACCTGCCATCAGGGTAAGCAGATGCCTGCTCTGCCATATTTAAGAAGGACCTCCACCTCCTGGCCCCCCTGTAACGGCGCTGGGGGCGGCTCAAGAGCCGCTTGTCCAGGGCTGCAGCCCCAGTCAGGGGGAGCCAACCAGGGCGCCCCCAGGAGGCCGGCGCCCTAGGCGAACGCCTAGTTCGCCTATATGGTTGCACTGGCCCTGCCCATGGCAGTCCCGGCAATAAAATTCAGAACTAAACCAAATATAAGTTGTTTCATCCAAAATTCTGGTATATAAGGAACTGACATCTAATGTCCCCAATATCAAACCCAGTCGATAGTCTAAAGTTTTCAAAGTTTTAATTATTTGAGTATTGTCTCTCAAATATCTAGAAAATAGCTTAACAAAAGGTTGCAAATATTCATCTATATATTTGGAAAGGTTAGATGTCAGTGACTCTATTTCAGACACGATTGTTCTTCCAGGTGGATATTGCAAGTTCTTATGTACTGTACTTTGGGAATACAATAAAACATATGTGTGTTTATGTGTTCCTATAATGAAATCATGCGCTTGTTGGTTTAGAATCCCATCTTGCAATGCTCTTGGACATAACCTACTTAAACCCTCACGGTATCTATTATTGGATCAAAATTTAAAGGGGTTGTGCAATCTCAAACATTGGTGGCATACTGTTAGGATATGCCACCAATGTCTGATAGCTGCAGTCCCCACCTCTGGGACCCACAGCTATCTATAAAACAGAGCCCGCAAAGTAAAGGAGAGCGGACCACGTATCATTTCTATGGGAGTGCCGAATATAGCCAAGCTGCAACTTTCTAATATATTTTTCAACCCCTATGAACGTGTCGAATTTATTCAATCCTCTTTCCCTAATAATGCTTCCTGAGCTTCAGTTACTGTGGTGCTGCTGAAATTGATGATATTGGACTCACATTTTATTGTAGTTTCCCCATTTTCTGCTTTGGGTCTACTTCTTTGATTTCTTTTCTGTGTTCTTTTTTGCGTTCCCCCCTTGTGTTTGAGTGTCAGAGTAATGTGTTTGAACTCTAGGATTACTTGTTTCATAGGAGAAAATTTGTTCACGTTGCTCATGGAACTGTGGGGTGACTGTGAGTCCATTTTGTTTATTATTGTATTGTGACTTTGGGGAGATGGTAGTTGTGTGTTTGTCTTTTGGAGTGTGTTGGAAGTTATTGCTTGTTGTGTCATCCAACTTGACGTGGATTTCCCATCAGATTTTTTGGATAGCCGAAATTGATAATGTTCTGTTGCTTATGATAAGTTTTCTGATATGGTACGTGATATCCAGTGTGATGTCTTTCTCATTTTGTGTATGAATGCTCTTTCATTTTTTTTGTGCATGATTTCCTCCTCTACTTTATCTAATTTTTAGGCATAAAATATCTTGATATTTTTCAAATTACCCATTCTTATTAAATCTCTCAATTTTCTGCCTAACTTGATCAATCTCTTGTTCCACCTCTTAATACGATTTCTCTTCTTCTGATGATCATATCACTCATAGCCATAGACTGTATTCTAAAAAAAAAAATTCTCCGTCCATATTAAATTCTAAATTACAAAGATCCTGTGCTGGTACACTACACAAACTAAGTCCCTTAGGAGTAAATCAAGCCCTAATATACTGTGACAGAGATTTGATCTCCCATTGCTGACATAGCTGTTTATGCAAGAGGTGTTCCATCTCTCTAAAGGAGGACTTGTCCTACAGTTTCATTTGCGTTTCCACACCTGCCTCAACCCGTATATCAAAATCAAATGTTTCCCTTTTTAATCCCTTATTTTTCAGATATTGCCAATTATCCAAGCGTTACCTCCAGTGGCGTAACTAGAGTGTTATGGGCCCCAGTGCAAACTTTGGATCGGGCCCCCGCATTTTTTTTATTAGGGGGCAGATTTTCTTTACACTAAGCCCGATGCATGGCTACACTCCCTAACTAATAAAATCTGGTCCTACCTCATCCAGGGTGTCGCTGGCATCGGCGTGATGTCCACTGGATCCAGAACAAGGTCCCTGTGGTGAGAAAAAAAGAATGATCACATAAGGAAGAGATGGTGACTGCCCCTGTGAAATCACCTGCAGGGGGCGTTGTGCTGGCCTGTAAGACTGAGCCATGCCAATGTATAGCAGGGTAATCTAGGAGATTTCACCTACGTGCTACCACACAGTACTAATACCCACATTGTGGCCCCTCATAGTACTAATGCCCACCTTGTGGCCCCTAACAGTAATTAAGCCCACCTTGTGGTCCCTTCAAAATAGTTATGTCCTCCTTGTGGCCCCTCACAGCAGTTATGCCCACTTTGTTCTGTCACAGTAGTTATGCCCACTTTTGTGCCCCCTCACAGTAGTTATGCCAGATATGTACCCCCTCACAGTAGTTATGCCCAGATATGTGCCTCCCTCACAGTAGCTATGCCATATTATGTGCCCCTCACAGTAGATATGCCCAGATATGTGCCCTCTCACAGTGGTTATGCCAGATTATGTGCCCCCTCACAGTAGTTATGCCAGATATGTGCCCCCTCACAGTGGTTATGGCCAGATATGTGCCCCCTCACAGTAGTTATGCCAGATATGTGCCCCCTCACAGTAGTTATGCCCACATATGTGCCCCTCACAGTAGTTATGCCCACATATGTGCCAGATTAGGAGCCCCCTCAGTAAAGATGCCCACTTTTGTGCCCCTTCACTCTAGTTGTTTCCCCCCCTTTTTTCCTCCAGTCTGCAGCTTTATGAAAAAACAAACACATACTTAACTTTTTCCCTGATGACATGCTCCCACACTCACATCGCGCTGCTGGCTGTGCTGGAGGCCGATTCCTGGGCTTTCAGCGCTCCTCCCACAGCCAGCAGCGCCATGTGCGGCCTGCAGGGGAGCACCGGAGCTGAGAAGAACAGTGAAGCAGGGAGCAGAGAGGGACAAGAACTGCCGGATGAGTGCGCTCCACCCCTTCCATGCTTCTGCGCTTTCCCTGCCTCTGCGCCCTGGGCGCATATTACACATGTTTGAAGAGCACTCTGACGGGGCCTGGCATTGTCACTGTACTTCATGCCGGGCCCCCCTTCATTACATATTAGTGCAGTGGGCCCCCTCCCCCCGCTGGGCCCGGTCAGGGTTGCACCCTCTGCGACCGCGATCGTTACGCCCCTGGTTATCTCCTGTATGCAACAAAATTAACCCTTTCTGTCCAGCGCCATACATGTACAATGGAAGGAGGGGTTTCAAACAGCAGAGGCCTGGAGCTAATGTTTGCAACTGGTGATAACACCGATCGAAGACATTTAACCCTTTGGATGACATGGTCAAATGTGACCATGGCATCTAGATGCTGAAAAAACTTAAGCATGCACTTCTGGGTCAGGAATGGCTCCCCCATTTGACGATTGGGATGGCTCTACCTTCGCTCTGATGCACTGGATTCCTCTAAAGAGATCCAGTGTATCAGAGCTGTAGTTCCTATGGAGGCCTGCAGGAGGCAGGCCTCCATAGGAAAACCGAAAATGGTTCGATTGAACTACAATGTAATCCAAAAGCGAAGATTGTATATTCTAGCCTCCTAGGAAGGCAAAAAAAAGTTTAAAAATTTAAATCACCCCATTTCCCCAGAATTAAAATAAAATAAATAAACAATAAAAAACATAAAGATAGTAGGAGCACTGTGCCTACTGCTTGTATTTGCACTGTGCCTCCTATCATTAATTCAGTAAAGGAAAAGCTTTGTATTTTGCTATACTCAAGCCGGCCTTGTCATTGGTCTCTATAACCAAACTAGGCCCCTGTTTTCCTGCCCTGCACCCTGCTACCCATACATAACATCAAGGACACCCCAGCCACCACCAGGCAGGAAACCCCAAAGTCCAGGGTGTGCCCCAAGGGGAGGAAGAGTTGTGCCCCCAGCTCTGAAGCCAGGTTAGCCACCGCGAGGACTACAACCACCCTCATTGCTGCCGCCACCACTCACTTCATCCTCTCTTTTTTGGCAGGTAAAATACAGTTTTTAAATGGAAACCAGATTCAATTATAGTCAATGGGGAACACTTATTTCTGGCATTTGACGGAAACGCCACTTGAATTATTTTCATTGTTCTCTTATAATGGGATAGAACAACAGAAATAAAAATTTCAACGTGACCTCAACATTACCCCTTCCCTTGGGTCATGTACAGTTACACAGGTACAGGAGGATCTATACTTCTCCAGTCTCTGTAGTCCCTCAAACTGCCATCCCCCACCTCCTCTATGCTGGCCAGCTGAGGGGGGAGGCTGCTTAAACCTGGAATATTTCAGACTTTATAGTATCTAGAGATATAGTCCTGTTTAAAAGTTAAGAATCTAAGCCTGCCAATTGAGTGCAGATCTCAATCCCAACCCTATTTCTAAGAATTATAGCTCGAACTGGGTGGCTAGCACCACAGCCTGGTCTTGTTTTAAAGCTTAGCTTTAAAACAAGACTTTGTTCATATCTACCTGTATATATGTTATATAGCCTGAAATATAGCCATTGTCAGCAAGGAGGTATCTCCTACTTTCTTGGCCACTGAAAATTACCAGCTAGCTGCCAACCTTAGCTGTAGGCAGAACAGCCACTTTTTTGGGTCTTCATTTCCAACCTTCATCATTGTAGGGCCTAGTTCACACTTCAGTTATTTGGTCAGTGATTTTCATCAGTGATTATAGGTCAAAACCAAAAGTGGGTCAAAAACACAGAACTGGTGTAAATCTTGGCGTTATACCTTATCTCTGAATAAGATCCACTTCTGGTTTTGGCTTACAATTAGAGATGAGAGAGTCAAAGTTGACGTAGTGGAATTTGATCCGAATTTCAGGAAAAATTAGATTCGCACCGAATCTGAATTTCCTTATGCTTCGTGGTAATGAATCGCATTTTTTCCTAAAATGGCTGCTGCACGTGTTAGGACATGGAGCAAGGAACTCTGGGACCGAGGGATATACAGCTGCAAGAAAAAGTATGTGAAGCCTTTGGAATGATATGAATTTCTGCACAAATTGGTCATAAATTGTGATCTGATCTTCATCTAAGTCACAACAATAGACAATCACAGTCTGCTTAAACTAATAACACACAAAGAATTAAATGTTACCATGTTTTTATTGAACACACCATGTAAACATTCACAGTGCAGGTGGAAAAAGTATGTGAACC
Source organism: Bufo bufo (assembly GCF_905171765.1). NCBI lineage: Eukaryota > Metazoa > Chordata > Amphibia > Anura > Bufonidae > Bufo > Bufo bufo. The sequence continues at coordinate 150,286,579 of NC_053389.1, read as the reverse complement.
CTTGAATTTAAAACCTTCTTGAACCTCCTTTGGCAGCAATAACTTCAACCAAACGTTTCCTGTAGTTGCAGATCAGACGAGCACAACGGTCAGGAGTAATTCTTGACCATTCCTCTTTACAGAACTGTTTCAGTTCAGCAATATTTTTGGGCTGTCTGGTGTGAATCGCTTTCTTGAGGTCATGCCACAGCATCTCAATCAGGTTGAGGTCAGGACTGTTTAAGCCATTCTGTTGTTGATTTACTTCTATGCTTTGGGTCGTTGTCCTGTTGCAACACCCATCTTCTGTTGAGCTTCAGCTTGTGGACAGATGGCCTTAAGTTCTCCTGCAAAATGTCTTGACAAACTTGGGAATTCATTTTTCCTTCGATGATAGCAATCCGTCCAGGCCCTGACGCAGCAAAGCAGCCCCAAACCATGATGCCCCCACCACCATACTTCACAGTTGGGATGAGGTTTTAATGTTGGTGTGCTGTGCCTCTTTTTGTCCACACATAGTGTTGTGTGTTTCTTCCAAACAACTCAACTTTGGTTTCATCTGTCCACAGAATATTTTGCCTGTACTGCTGTGGAACATCCAGGTGCTCTTGTGCAAACTGTAAACGTGCAGCAATGGTTTTTTTTGGACAGCAGTGGATTCCTCTGTAGTATTCTCCCATTAAATCCATTCTTGTTTAGTGTTTTACGTATCGTAGATTCACTAACAAGGATGTTAGCATATGCCAGAGACTTTTGTAAGTTTTTAGCTGACACTCTAGGATTCTTCTTAACCTCACTGAGCAGTCTGCGCTGTGCTCTTGCAGTCAACTTTACAGGACGGCCACTCCTAGGGAGAGTATCAGCAGTGCTGAACTTTCTCCATTTATAGACAATTTGTCTTACCGTGGACTGATGAACAACAAGGCTTTTGGAGATACTTTTATAACCCTACTTTATGCAAGTCAACAATTCTTAATCGTAGGTCTTCTGAGAGCTCTTTTGTGCAAGGCATTATTCACATCAGGCAATACTTCTTGTGAAAAGCAAACCCAGAACTGGTGTGTGTTTTTTACAGGGCAGGGCAGCTGTAACCAACACCTCCAATCTCATCTCATTGATTGGACTCCAGTTGGCTGACACCTCACTCCAATTGGAGATGTCATTAATCTAGGGGTTCACATACTTTATCCACCTGCACCGTGAAGGTTTACATGGTGTGTTCAATAAAAACATGGTAACATTTAATTCTTTGTGTGTTATTAGTTTAAGCAGACTGTGATTGTCTATTGTTGAGACTTAGATGAAGATCAGATCACATTTTATGACCAATTTGTGCAGAAATACATATCATTCCAAAGGGTTCACATACTTTTTCTTGCAACTGTAAATATCCTCAGCCATCTTGGATTCAGCCATTTTACAGTGTACGTAGTGTAGGGAGAGATGTCAGCAGGCACTAGGGACAGTGGTAGAAAATACTTTAAAACTTTTATTCTGCTGTATAGAAGTTCAGGGAAAGGGTAGGGAGGAATCATTCCACAGTATTGAAGCAGAACAGGGTTCAGTAGGGGAGTTTACAGCCTGGGTAAAAGGAACAATCCTATTGCACCTTGCTACACTGATTGTGGATCCAAATTGCCATTATAAAGCTCTGTAATTCCAGCAAACCGTTCTTGTTATTGGGGTGCAAGTGCTGTTTGATACAACCATTAACAGGGTTTCTTACAAGGAAATATTTCTATGTCTTATTTGCCCTTGTGCGGTGCAGTTATATGTTCTAAAGCATTTTTTGGCTTGTATTAGTGGGAAAAAAGGGCATATTAGCTGTTGTGTGGTGAAGTGAGAAAATTACAGCCCTTTTTTGCGTGTATTAGTGGCAAAAAAATATATATAATTTGCCGTTCAGCGGTGCAGTTATATGTTCTAAAGCATTTTGTGGCGTGTATTAGTGCCACAAAAAAGTATTTGCCGTTCTGTGGTGAAGTGAGAAAATTACAGCCCTTTTTGGCGTGTATTATTGGCAAAAAAATATATATTTGCCGTTCAGCGGTGCAGTTATATGTTCTAAAGCCTTTTTTGGCGTGTAGTGGTGGCAAAAAAAAAAAATTGCCGTTCAGCGGTGCAGTTTTATGTTCTAAAGCCCTTTTTGGTGTGTATTAGTGGCAAAAAATATATATATTTGACATTCAATGGTGCAATTATACAGTATGTTCTAAAGCCCTCTTTGGTGTGTATTAGTGGCAAAAAATGCCGTTCAGTGGTGCAGTTATATGTTCTAAAGCCTTTTTTGGCATGTATCAGTGGAAAAAAATAAGGGCCTATTTGCCATTCAGCGGTGCAGTTATATGTTCTAAAGCTCTTTTTGGCATGTATTAGTGGGAAAAAATAGGGCTTATTAGGGTACTTTCACACTTGCGGCAGAGTGATCCGGCAAACAGTTCCGTCGCCAGTACTGCCTGCCGTATGCCAGCTGATGGCATTTGTAAGACTGATCAGGATCCTGATCCGTCTTACAAATGCATTGAAATGCCGGATCCGTCATCCGGAAAAAACGGATCTGGTATTTATTTTTTCACATTTTTTTCGGTCTGCGATCCGGCACTAATACATTTCTATGGAAAAAAATGCAGAATCCGGAATTCATGCAAGTGTTCATGCTGCGGTTTTATCTCTGTCCTGATCAGTCAAAAAGACTGAACTGAAGACATCCTGATGCATCCTGAAAGGATTGCTCTCCATTCAGAATGCATGGGGATAAAACTGATCAGTTCTTTTCCGGTATAGAGCCCCTAGGACGGAACTCTATGCCGGAAAAGAAAAACTCTAGTGTGAAAGTATCCTTAGGGCTCTTTCACACTTGCGTTCTTTTCTTCCGGCATAGAGTTCCGTCGTCGGGGCTCTATGCCGGAAGAATCCTGATCAGTTTTATCATAATGCATTCTGAATGGAGAGAAATCCGTTCAGGATGCATCAGGATGTCTTCAGTTCCGGACCGGAACGTTTTTTGGCCGGAGAAAATACCGCAGCATGCTGCGCTTTTTGCTCCGGCCAAAAATCCTGAACACTTGCCGCAAGGCCGGATCCGGAATTAATACCCATTGAAAGGCATTAATCCGGATCCGGCCTTAAGCTAAACGTCGTTTCGGCGCATTGCCGGATCCGACGTTTAGCTTTTTCTGAATGGTTACCATGGCTACCAGGACGCTAAAGTCCTGGCAGCCATGGTAAAGTGTAGTGGGGAGCGGGGGAGCAGTATACTTACCATCCGTGTGGCTCCGCGGGGCGCTTCAGAGTGACGTCAGGGCGCCCCACGCTCATGGATGACGTGTCGCATGGATCACGTCATCCATGCGCATGGGGCGCTCTGACGTCATTCTGGAGCGCCCCGGGAGCCGCACGGACTGTAAGTATACTGCTCCCCCGCTCCCCACTACTACTATGGCAGCCAGGACTTTAATAGCGTCCTGGGTGCCATAGTAACACTGAACGCATTTTGAAGACGGATCCGTCTTCAAATGCTTTCACAGTTCACTTGCGTTTTTCCGGATCCGGCGTGTAATTCCGGCAAATGGAGTGCACGACGGATCCGGACAACCCAAGTGTGAAAGAGGCCTTAGCCATTGTGTGATGAAGTGAAACTTTTTTGAGGTGTTTTAATTTCCTTTTTATTTATTTATTTGATCTAACAGTATGTCAGACAGAGAAGTGCCAGGCCCTGCACAGGGGAGTGGCAGAGGCCTAAATGTTTCTGCCACAGGCACATGTCGCAGCAGAGTAAGGGGGCGTTGCAGCAGGAGTCGCAGCGAGAGTGTCATCTAGCTCCCAGTGTCATCTAGTGGTTGTGTCTTGACCAGCAGCCCAGCGGTTCTTGAATGGTTGACTCGGTCACCCACTTCGTCCAAAGTGACATCAGACACCCCCAGTCAAGAGCGGTGGGTTCGTCAGACACAACCCTTAGTTGGCATGGTCCGGGAGCAGGCCTTGTGCCCTCACCTGTCCTCAACCTGCCTCTGTACTTTTCTGTTCCATCAGCCAGAAAAGTATTATATGCTGTTGGCTCAGCTCCACTATACAGCGAGGATGAGCTACTAGAGGATAGTCAGCAGTTACTGGCCAGCTAAGATGTGGAGGAGACATCTGCCGCTTCCTCCGGTAGGCGGACAAGTAGTGATGAGGAGAGTGCAGTGGGAGCTGGTGTTGTGAGCTGTCAGGCTCCTGACCCAGAGACCGTTGAGGAGAACATCAGTGATGTGCAGACAGTACTTGATGATGATGATGTAGCAGATTGCACTTTGGAGCCAGATGAATTAGGGGCATTATCATCATCGGGAGAAGAGGGTGGCAGCTTGTCCGTGAGGCAGCGGCGGATCCAGCAAGTTGCTAGTTTGGCCGGGAGTCAGCAGGATGGCAGCAGTGCGAGGTCTGGAGCTAAACGTGCCCGGGGTAGCCCACTCGCTTCGCAGGAGCCTATCTGCCCAGAAAATGGTGCCGGGGGTGATGGAAGCAGCGGCGGTAGCAGTAAGTCAGTGCAGAGTGTTGGGGGTAAAATCACCTACTCGGCGGTGTGGCAGTCTTTTGTTAAGCCGCCGGAGGAGGTGAACATGGCCATTTGTAGAATCTGTGGGCAGAAGGTGAAACGTGGCCACGATGCCAATGTTGGCACCACAGCCCTGCGTCAACATATGCAGCATCACCATAAAGTGGCCTGGGAGAACCGTTGCTCCGATGTCGTGGTCCAGCCTGCAGCAGCAACCGCTGCATCACCCAGTGGCACGCACCCGATTTCAGGCAGTCAAGGCTCCACCACCTCAGCTGAAGGGAGCTGTCTGTCCTTCCCATCATCTGCTGGTCCTGATGCTCCTGCTTCTCCTCCTCCTCGTCAGTCATTCCATCAGCAATCGATCACCGAAGTGATTGCCGAGAGACAACAGTATGCGTGCACTTATCCAACGGCGCAGAAGCTGAATGTGCTCCTGTCCAAGTTGCTGGTGCTGCAATCCCTCCCTTTCCAAGTGGTGGACTCTGCACCTTTCAGAGAACTGATGGCTTGTGCCGAGCCAAGGTGGAGAGTCCCAAGCCATCATTTATTTGCCAAAAAGGCAGTACCAGCCCTGCACACGTATGTAGAACAGAAGGTGGGCCAGTCCTTGAGCCTGTCGGTGTCTTCCAAAGTGCACGGCAGCTCCGACGTGTGGAGCTGTAACTACGGTCAGGGACAATACATGTCCTTTACGGCCCACTGGGTGAATCTGTTTCCTGCACAGCCACATCAGAAACTTGGCTAGGTGACGCCGCTTCCGCCTCCACATTCTCACGATGTTGGTCCTGCGACAATATCCTCCTCTGCTTCCTCATCCACCACCGTGTCCTCAGCCTCCACTGCAGGGACAATTCACAGTGACCCTCCAGCATACCATATGTGCAGGGCACGGCGTTGTCACGCTGTTCTGCACCTCGTTTGCCTAGGCGAGCGGAGTCACACAGGGGAGGAACTGCTCTGTGTCCTTCATCAAGAAATCGAATCCTGGCTTTCTCCGCGACAACTGAAAATCGGAACCATGATGACCGACAACACGAAGAACATTGTGTCGGAGCTGCGTCAAGGAGGGCTGAGCCATGTGCCCTGTACAGTGCAGTTTCTAGGTAAAATTTCTCTCAGGGCGAGTGTCAAAAAAACTCCCCCCCCCCCCCCCCTCAAAACTGCTCGATGAAATAAGTGTCTCCCCATTGTAAAAAATGTGGAACCACATTGCACGGACGGTCACAGTGACCCACAGACTCAGGCTCTCACTCACAGCAGGCTTCTTTCTCAGCACTGCTCCGGGCGGGCGGTAACAGGCAGGCAGTGCGGGCGGCGGTGCTCACCGCACTTACTGTACGTCACGTGGCGCGTGACGTACAGTGAGTGAGCGCCGCCGCCCGCACTGCCTGCCTGTGGGGGGACATTATTTTTAATAAGGATCACTATGGACATTATTTAGAATGGAGGCTGCTGTGGGTGTCATTATAACTGTATAATGTCTGATAGGCCTAGTCCTGGGTTATATTACCCTGCCCTGTATAATAATGTACCCTGATACCCTTTAGTTATATTACCCCAGCCGGGTAATATAACTAAGGGGTATCAGGGATGAGTACATTATTATACAGGGCATGGGCAGGGTGATATAACTCAGCTCAGGACTAGGCCTGACATTATACAGTTATAATGAGTAATGACACCAACAGCAGCCTCCATTCTAAATAATGTCCATACTGATCCTTATTAAACTTAATGTCCCCCACAGTGACAGTGGCCCCCATTTTCATGTCTCCCACAGTGACAGTGGCCCCCATTTTCATGTCTCCCACAGTGCTCCCCCCCCCCCCATTGTAATTAATGTCCCCACCATTGTAATTAATGCCCCCCCATTGCAATTAATGCCCCCCCCCCCCCATTGTAATTAATGCCCCCCCAGACCATCACTCGCCTCACAGCAGGCATCAGCACTGCTCAGGGGCTCAGGGCGGGCGGTAACAGGCAGGCAGTGCGGCGCTCACTCACTCACTGTATGTCACACGCCTGCGCCGCCTAGTGGGAGGAGCAGGCGTGTGACGTCAGTAAGTGCCGCCCGCACTGTCTGAAGAGTGAGAGGACTCGGCACTCGGGCACAGGTCAGGCGAGATGTCAGAGGGAGGCAGGGCCGGTGCGATGATTTTTGCCGCCCTAGGCAAGATAAAAATTGCCGCCCCCCCCCCCCCTTATCAGACATCACATATGTTCCACCCCTTTCTCAGCTTTTAAATTAAAATAACTGCTATGCTTCCCTTACGGTTAATCCAGCTTCTTGTAGCTGTCTTTTTGCGGAATGGAATTGCGGACTCATACATTTCTATGGGGCCGCAATTCCGATCCTGAAAAAAATAGAACATGTCCTATTCTTGTCCACAATAGCGGACAAGAATAGGCATATTCTCTTAGTGCCGGCAATGTGCGGTCCGCAAAATGCGGAACGCACATTGCCGCTGTCCGTGTTTTGTGGATCCGCAAAACACATACGGACGTGTGAATGGACCCTAAATGTGAGGTAAATTTAATTTAATAACTAAACAATTACATAATGAACATATTGCATTGTCTACTTACCACCAGGACAATAAGATGATCTGGTCTCTGGCTGCAGTCTGGCTCTAGGGACTCCCTTGTCACTCTCTTCTACCCCCCCCCCCCCCTTGTCACTCATTAACATTTTCCCCCCCTTGTCACTCATTTCCATCCCCCCCCTTGTCATTCATTTCCATTCCCCCCCCTTGTCACTCATTTCCATCCCCCCCTTGTCATTCATTTCCATCCCCCCCCTTGTCATTCATTTCCATCCCCCCCCTTGTCATTCATTTCCATTCCCCCCCCTTGTCACTCATTTCCATCCCCCCCCTTGTCATTCATTTCCATCCCCCCCCTTGTCATTCATTTCCATCCCCCCCCTTGTCACTCATTTCCACCCCCCCTTGTCATTCATTTCCATTCCCCCCCCTTGTCACTCATTTCCATTCCCCCCCGTCACTAATTTCCATTCTCCCCCCCCCCCTGTCACTAATTTCCATTCTCCCCCCCCCTGTCACTAATTTCCATTCTCCCCCCCCTGTCACTAATTTCCATTCTCTCCCCCCCCCCTGTCACTAATTTCCATTCTCCCCCCCCCCTGTCACTAATTTCCATTCTCCCCCCCCCTGTCACTAATTTCCATTCTCCCCCCCCCCTGTCACTAATTTCCATTCTCCCCCCCCCGTCACTAATTTCCATTCTCCCCCCCCCGTCACTAATTTCCATTCTTCCCCCCCCCCCGTCACTAATTTCCATTCTCCCCCCCCTGTCACTAATTTCCATTCTCCCCCCCCCCTGTCACTAATTTCCATTCTCCCCCCCCCCCTGTCACTAATTTCCATTCTCCCCCCCCCGTCACTAATTTCCATTCTCCCCCCCCCGTCACTAATTTTCATTCTCCCCCCCCGTCACTAATTTCCATTCTCCCCCCCCGTCACTAATTTCCATTCTCCCCCCCCCCGTCACTAATTTCCATTCTCCCCCCCCCCGTCACTAATTTCCATTCCCCCCCCCCCCTGTCACTAATTTCCATTCCCCCCCCCCCGTCACTAATTTCCATTCTCCCCCCCCCCGTCACTAATTTCCATTCCCCCCCCCCCCGTCACTAATTTCCATTCTCCCCCCCCCCGTCACTAATTTCCATTCTCCCCCCCCCCCGTCACTAATTTCCACTAGTGTAGCGTGGCCGAGCTCTGGTCGGTCCGCGGTACAGGAGCATTTGTTTCCTGTACCCGGCCGGACTGAAAGGAAGTGCACACTAAGTGAGCACTTCCTGTCAGTCCGGCCGGGTACAGGAAACAGAAGCTCCAGTACCGCGGACCGACCAGAGCTCGGCCACGCTACATTAACATGAGCACAGAGCAGAGACAGCAGGCAGGACATTCTTTAGAGGAGCGGCAAGCGCTTAGCCGCTTAGGAGGCGCAGCATGACGGGCGCCGCCGGCCGGCAATTATATATAACCAATTTTTATTTTTTATTTTTTTACACCACACAGGGCGCCCCTGCCGGCGCCCCCCTTCTGACAGCGCCCCGGGCGGCCGCCCGTCCCGCCCGCCCCTAGAAACGGCCCTGGCCCTGTATGGCACATTTGTTTAATCTGGTTGTCAAGCGGTTCCTGAAGTCTTCCACCCATCTACAAAACATCCTAAAAATGGCCAGAAAACTTTACATGCACTTCAGCCACTCGTACACCGCAAAGCACACCCTCCTTGAGCAGCAGCGGCAGAACGGCATCCCCCAACATAGGCTGATATGAGATGTTTCCACCCATTGGAATTCCACCCTCCATATGTTGGAATAACTATACGAACAGAGAAAGGCCATAGACGATTTCTTGATGATCCAAGCGGACAGGAGTACTCCCCTGTGTAACTTTGATGTCAGCCAGTGGCAGCTCATGCGTGACACCTGCCGTTTGGTCAGAACCTTTGAGGAGGCCACGTTATTTCTCAGTCGCCAGGACTACGGGATGAACAACGTCATTCCACTGCTTCATGTCCTGGAACAGATGCTGGTAAATCTGGCTGGTCAGGGGACTGGAGATGTGGCGCCTAGATCTTACGGCCATATGAGCCCTGTGGGGGCTGAACTGGAGGAGGAGGACATTGGAGCACAAGCAATGTGTAGCGAAATGGGTGGTTTTTCTACACAGGTGAAAGGAGAGGAGGAGCAGCCAGAGGAGCTACAGGGCGATGAGGAAGACGAGACAGAGGACCCAGACACACCGTGGAAGTATGCAGTGGAGATGGAGGCAGTGAGTCCCTCCGAGTCACTTGCACAAATGGCCCGATGCATGCTCACCTGGTTGCGTATTGACAGCTAAATTGTCATCATTCGGCAGAGGGATGACTTCTGGCTCTCCACCTTGTTGGAACCTCGCTACCGGTTCAAAATGGAGGCCTTTTTTACACCCGCTGAGAGGGAGGACAAACTGAATACTATAGAGACATCCTACCTCAATGGCCACTGCCTATCTGCGCCATCGTCCATCCTCTCGCAGGTCTGACTAAGGGGCAATCTGTGCTCACGTTCCACTGCCATGGCTGCTGTGGCAGAGGGGGGTAGGAGCAGTTTCAGCTCCATCAGCAGCAACTTGAGTCTAGAGTCGCTGATGAGCAGCTTTCTTCATCCTCCTAGTGAAGAAACTATTCACCAGCAGCAGCAGCAGCAGCTAGACCTGGAGCAGGACCTGAACCAGCCGGTGGTGGCATACTTGGACAGCACCCTGCCACCCCACATAAAAGATCCGCTGGACTACTGGGCAGCCAAACTGGATTTGTGCCCGCAACTAGCAGCGTTTGCCCTGGAAATGCTGTCCTGCCCGGCCAGTAGTGGGTGTTTAGTGCGGCAGGGGCCTCAGAGTGGGTGTTTAGTGCAGCGGAGGTCATAGTTACCCCAAGAAAAACTCGCCTGTCCACCCAAAATGTGGATAGACTGACCTTTGTCAAGATGAATCAGCCAGTATTTCCACCCACCAATGCCTGATGCATTAGACTAGATCATCCATGGTGCCACACCAACACTTTGACAAAAGAGACTTTTCTTTTTCTGGCTACCTGCCTCAGCTACTATTCTGATGCTGCCACCCGCCTGATGCCATAAATCTGATGCTAAGTGCTCCTTCTTTCACCCAGCATCTTTAGCTGGTACTGGTATTGCCACCCACCTCCCTACTATGTCACCTTGCCACTATGTGGTCTCCTGAAGCTGCTTCCACCTCCACACTATGTCACCTTGCCACTCTATGGTATCCTGATGCTGCTGCCACCTCCACACTATGTCACCTTGTCACTCTGTGGTCTCCTGATGCTGCTGCCACCTCCACACTATGTCACTTTGCCACTCTGTGGTCTCCTGATGCTGCTGCCACCTCCACACTATGTCACCTTGCCACTCTGTGGTCTTCTGATGCTGCTGCTACCTCAACACTATGTCACCTTGCTACTCTGTGGCCTCCTGATGCTGCTGCTGCTACCTCCACACTGTCATTGTGCCACCCTCTGGCCTCCTCCTGATGATGCTGCTGACACCTTCATACTCTGTCATTGTGCCATCCTGTGGCCTCCTCATGCTGCTGCTGCCACCTCCACACTGTCATTGTGCCACCCTGTGGCCTCCTCCTCATGCTGCTGCCACCTCCACACTCTGTCATTGTGCCACTCTGTGGCCTCCTGATGCTGCTGTCAGCTCCACACTGTCATTGTACTACTCTGTGGCCTTCTGATGCTGCTGCTGCCACCTCCACACTGTCATTGTCCAGGGCCGGCGCTACCATAAGGCAGACCAAGCAGCTGCCTTTGGGCACACCCTGGGGAGGGCGGAAAAATGAACCTTCTTTTTTTTTTAAATCACTTACTTGTGAGTTGTGCCGCCAGTCGCCCGTCCCAGCCTGAGTGCGCCATGCGGCCCCGGCCCTCACTAACAGAGCGGCTCGGGCCCGGCAGCACAGCAACATGGTCACGGGGTCAGGCCAGGGGGGTGTAACTGGCGAGTGGCGCTGCGGGCGGCAGCAGGGACTGGAGCTGACTATGTCTGTGAGTCTGACTCACACACAGCCAGATTGCCGTAGCAGCGGGACAGGTGGGTAGGTGATCACTGATGTGCGCACTAGCGCCAGAGTGCACGGCATAAATGTGTTTTTAAAAAATTATTACACAAACAATAATCATAAATGGAGGGGGGGGGGGGTGACCATGACATGATGGGTGGGGGGACAATGTCTGTAGTCTGTGACATAGGGGTGGGGCCGGCCGGGGGGGGGGGGGGGGATGATGTGCCATGGGGTGGACTGAAATGTGACACAATAGGGGGTATTGATGTGATCATGATGTGACACGAAGGGGGTGATGTGACAGGGTTTGGATGGGGAGGAATGTGACATGGATGGAGGGGGAGAAATGTGACATGGATGGAGGGGGAGAAATGTGACATGGATGGAGGGGGAGAAATGTGACATTGAGGGGGTGAAATGTGACATGGAGGGCTGATGTGACATAGGTGATTTGGCATGGAGGGGAAAAATGTGACATTGAGGCCTTGAGGGGGAGAAATGTGACATGGAGGGGGAGAAATCTGACATGGGGGGAGAAATCTGACATGGGGGTGATGTGACAGAGGGGATTATGTAAAAAGGAGGGGGAGAAATGTGACATGGAGGGGGGAAATGTGACATGGAAGTGGGGAATGTGACATGGAGGGCTGATGTGACATATGGGGAGTGATTTGACATGGAGAGGGAGAAATGTGACATGGGGGATGATGGCTGACATGGAGGCATGATGGCTTACATGGGGGGCTGATGGATGGGAGCTGATGGCTGACATGGGGGGCTAATGGCTGACATGGGGGCATGATGGCTGACATGGGGTCTAATGTCTGACATGGGGGTCTGATCGGAGGCATTGGAGGTCTGATATGAGCTCTGATTAACATTGGGGGTCTGAATGCTGGTCTGACCTGAGGTGTAATGGAAAAAATTTTTTTCTTATTATCCTCCTCTAAAACCTAGGTGCGTCTTAGAGGGCGAAAAATACGGTCCTCAAACCAGCGATTGTCTGAAGCAGAGAGAAGATACCAGGACCACACAGAGGAGAAGCCAGCTGCTGCAGACGGGATCAGGGCCAGGTGAGCTGCAAGGGGGGTCAAAATGTAGCTTCGCTTGTGTTGGCAAAAATCCTTGCACCGGCCCTGATTGTGCCACCCTGTGGCCTCCTCCTGATGATGCTGCTGTCACCTTTACACTTTGTCATTGTTCCAAGCTGTGGAGTCCTCCTGATACTGCTGCTGCTGCCACCTCCACACTCTTTCATTGTGCCACTCTGTGGCCTCCTCCTGATGCTGCTTCCACCTCCAGACTCTGTCCTAGGGCCACTCTGTGGTCTCCTGATGCTGCTGCTGCCACCTCCACACTGTCATTGTGCCACCCTCTGGCCTCCTCCTGATTATGCTGCTGCCACCTCCATACTCTGTCATTGTGCCACCCTGTGGCCTCCTCCTGATGCTGCTGCTGCCACCTCCACAGTGCCACTTTATGGTCTCCTCATGCTGCTGATGCCACCTCCACACTGTCACTGTCATTGTGCCACCCTGTGGCCTCCTCCTGATGCTGCTGCCACCTCCACACTCTGTCATGTTGCCACTCTGTGGCCTCCTGATGCTGCTGCCAGCTCCACACTGTCATTGTGCCACTCTGTGGCCTACTGATGCTGCTGCAACCTCCACACTGTCATTGCGCCACTCTGTGGCCTCCTCCTGATGCTGCTGCCACCTCCAGACCCTGTCATAGGGCCATTCTGTGGACTTCTCATGCTGTTCCCACCCTTCCTACTTCATGACTGGGCCACTATTTTGCCATTCGGCCTGGATGACATCATTATTTATTTGACCCTTCTTCTGATCTGTCAGAAGGAAGGAAAAATGAGACGCACAACGGATCCTGTCTATGTAAAAGCTGTAAGGCCTGCATGACATGGTCCCTATTTTGCATCAGAAGTGGCTTAAGATTTGGTAGCCAAAAGCAGGAGTTGGTACAAAACATAGAAGACATGCAAATATTCCATTCACGTGTCATCTCTGTTTTGGGTCAACTCCTGTTATTTTTGGCTTTAGCAATACTGATGGATTACTGACCAAATGCTGACCGAGTGAAGGCGGATGCTCCACAGACAGGATCCATTTTTTGGGGTTTATTGTTCTGACGGATCAGAGGAAGGACAAAATAATGAGTGACGTCAATACAAACTTACTGCTGACACCCTCTCCACTCTGTCGGGAAGGGGTTCTACTTGTATAAGCGTTTAATAGAACAGGTTCTGTAGACATCTACCGGTATATGGAATCAGTTGACGACGGTGTAAAAGGAGTGTGCGCTTCTTCTTGGTGCTAACATACTTGAGTTATATGGTCAGTTTTGGGCCCGTAACTGCCCAGATAAATGAGATGTGCAGTGATTCTAAAAGTGACGCCTGTCATCTGCATGTCATACTGACTCATAGTATTGTTTCACTACCACAGCAGACTCCCTATGCGTGTTACTGCAAGGCACAGCGTTCTGCATCACTATAAAGGCTCTCTGCAGCCAGAAAATAGCAGTTTTTTAACGGAAAATTTGTTGAACCGGCCGAATCGAATTTTTGAGAAATTCGCTCATCTCTAATCACTATCACTGATGGAAATCCCTGACCAAAACACTAATGTGTGAACTAGGCCTAAGATAGTGGTGTACAGTGCTGTGAAAAAGCATTTGCTCCCTTACAGATTTCTTTCGTTTTTGCATATTTGTCACATTTTTTAATATACGTGAGCAAGGTACAGTGCATTTTTATTTTAGAGCCGGTAATTTACAATATCTTTATCTATTTCCAGATGACTAAAGGTTTTTTCACTGTTCGTTCATATAAAGTATTCTCATTTCTTAGGAAAGGGTCTAATTATTAGTGTTGGACGAGCATGCTTGGCACATCGCGGTGTTCGGCCATATGCCGCGTGTGCTTGAACGCGATGCTCAAGTCTCCTCCCCGCACATTTGTTGGCTTCTGCGCTACTGTACGTGTGACATACTTGCAGGCATATATTCTATTTAATATGCGCAAGGCGCGCAGTAAGGGACGGGGAAGTGGCCGTGCTGCTGATGGTGTACACAGAGGCCGTGGCATGTGCGCAGTGAAACTGTGCCTGCTGCCAGGCCAAAAGAAACACACTCATCCATGATACCTAGCTTCATGTCCCAGTTTGCAGGGTGGCGCAGGACACCACTCTCGAAGTCATACCAGTGCGACCAGGTGGTCGGTTGGATTGCAGCAGATAATGCTTCCAGTCAGTTAAGCACCACCTGTCTTCCACAAAGTCCAGTCTCAGTAGCCAAGAGTCTGGTCAACAGAATCCTCAGCCTGATACTTCTTCAACCGACCATGGAGAGTCTTGGCAAACTAGTGATCCCACACTCGGATATTCCGAGGAGCTGTTTTCATCGCCATTCCTTAATTTGGGCCTCTCGCCAAGCCTGCTTGAAGAGGGACATGAGGAGATCTTGTGCCCTGATTCCCAAACGCAGGAGCATCCACAGTCAGAAGAAGATGACGGTGGGGAACGGCAATTAGTTTTTCACAAGTTGGATGATGATGATGAGACACAGTTGCCAATAAGTCAACCGCAATTAGTGTCTCAAGAGGTTCATGATGAGGATTAGAAACAGTTGTCAATAACTGAGGTTGTTGTTAGGTCAAGTCAGGAGGATGACCAGAGTGAGGAAGTGGAAAAGGGGGTGCTGGATGATGAAGTCACTGACCCAACCTGGGAATGTGGCAAGCTGAGCGAGGACAGCAGTACAGAGGGGGAGGGATCCGCAGCACCGCAACAGGCTGGAAGAGGCAGTGGGGTGGCAAAAAGGAGACGAAGGGCCACACCAAACAGGCCTGCAACTGTTCCCCGGAGCACCCTCTTGCGGAAATCTCCCTTGCCAAGGGGTAGGTGTTCCACAGTCTGGCGCTTTTTTTAAGGAAAGTGCGGACGATAAAAGAATTGTCATTTGCAACCTGTGAAGTACCAAAATGAGCTGGGGCGTGAACACTAGCAACCTTACCACCACCAGCATGATCCGCCACATGGCATCAAAGCACCCTAATAGGTGTGCCGAACGCCTGGGTCCACAACCAGTGTCTGCGGGTCACACCACTGCCTCCTCTTCCCCTGTGTTACGTGCTGGCCAATCCCCTGTCCAAGACGCAGGCCCGGATGCCTCCCACCATGCACCTGGACCTTCGTAAGCCCCATCAGCTAGCACAGTGGTCGGCAAAGTGCGGGTCGTGAGCCACAAGCGGCTCTTTGGTTCGGGATGGCGGGTGGGCGGCCGCGCAGCCATATCGCGCCGCTCAAGCTGCTTGCAAAATGTCTGTCATGCGCCTCTTGCCCCGTCTGTCTGCTCCTTCCACTTTATGAATGAAGCAGGCAGGCGGGGCAGGAGGCGCATGACGGAGGGTGAGATGTCACGCTGCGCACAGCAGCAGAAGGGCGGGCAGCGGCGGACTTTCGGCAGAACACCGGCCATGTGAGGAGTGGTGAAGAGGCCGCCGCTCAGGAGGAGAGAAATGTCCTGCAGCAGAAAGGTAGGAGCTGCCCCCAGTGTGTGCACTGCACCGGCCCCGCCGCAAGTGTCCCTGCCTCCTCCCTTCCCCCCACTAATACATTACTTTACTTACTGGAGGGCACTTATGGGGGATATCTGTGGAGGGCACTTATGGGGGATATCTGTGGAGGGCACTTATGGGGGATATCTGTGGAGGGCACTTATGGGGGATATCTGTGGATGACACATATATAGCATCTTATGCTATATATGTGTCATCCACAGATATCCCCCATAAGTGCGTCATCCACAGATATCCCCCATAAGTGCGTCATCCACCGATATCCCCCATAAGTGCGTCATCCACCGATATCCCCCATAAGTGCGTCATCCACCGATATCCCCCATAAGTGCGTCATCCACCAATATCCCCCATAAGTGCGTCATCCACCGATATCCCCCATAAGTGCGTCATCCACAGATATCCCCCATAAGTGCGTCATCCACATCTGCAGACAAGTTTAATAAAATTAAAAAATGATAAAGATAAAATGAAATAATAATCAAGATCCAAATAAAGGAAAGTACATATAAAAGTATGTAAAAACACACTCTGGGCTCATGCCCACGAATGTAAGGGCGCCGTGCCTGTGCTGCAGACCGCAAATAGCGGTCCGCAATGCACGGACACAGACCATGGGGCCGCTGCATGAGGATCGCGGACCCATTCATTTGAATGGGATTCGCGATCCGCATCCGACTGCCCGCACTGCAAAAAAGTAGCGCATGCTGAAGTGAATGGGTCCATGATGCGGGCTGCACACGGCCGTGTGCAGCCCGCATCATGGACCCATTCACTTCAATGGGTCCAGGATCCGGGATATGAGTGCTACAGTGTGCTACAGTGTGCTTCCGTGGTGCTTCTGGCTGTGCCTCCGCACTGCAAAAAAGTAGTGCATGCGCTACTTTTTAGCGGTGCGGAGACACAGCCAGAAGCACCACGGAAGCACTCTGTAGCACTCATATCCCGGATCCTGGACCCATTGAAGTGAATGGGTCCTTGATGCGGGATGCACACGGCCAGTGCCCGTGTATTGCGGACCCGCCGTATGCGGCCTGCAATATGGCAACGGTGGGCACACGGTCGTGTGCATGAGCCCTAATAGTCCTCACTGGTACTGTTGACGCAATATTTTAGGTTTTAAAAATGTGGCTCTCGAAAGAAATTTGGCTCAGTTGACAAAAAAGTTTGCCCACCACTGAGCTAGCACATCCACTTCTGTGTCCCAGCGCAGCGTACAGATGTCTATACCCCAGGCCTTTGAACGAAAATGCAAATACCCAGCCAACCGCCCACAGACCATAGCACTAAATGCGCACCTTTCCAAATTGCTGGCCCTGGAAATGTTGCCATTTAGGCTTGTGGACACTGAGGCTTTCCACAGCCTGATGGCGACGGCTGTCCCGCGGTACTCTGTCTACAGCCGCCTATATTTTTCACGGTGTGCAGTCCCAGCCTTACACCAGCATGTGTCCCGTAACATCACCCATGCCCTGACCAACGCAGTTATTGGGAAGGTCCACTTAATGACTAACACATGAACAAGTGCTTTTGGCCAGGGACGCTACATTTCCCTGACGGCACACTGGGTGAACATTGTGGAGGCCGGGAGCGAGTCGTACTCTGGGATGGCACAGGTGCGACCGACGCCAAGGATTGCGGGCCCTACTTCCATCAGGGTTTCCGCCACCACCTACCTTGAGGAGGAGGAGGAACAGGAGACGGTTGCCTCCGCTACAGAGGGTAGTACCCATGGAAGTTTTATTCCATCTGTTCAGTGTGGAAGAGGATGAGGAGATTGAGAGTCATGCTCCTGATGAGGGCAGCGAAGTCTTGTCTGTTGGGACTCTGGCACACATGGCTGACTTTCTGTTAGGTTGCCTTTCCTGTGACCCTCGCGCTGTACGCATTTTGATCAACACCGATTACTGGTTGTTCACCCTTCTCAACTCCCGCTACAAAGAAAACTTCTCATCTCTCATTCCTGTGGTGGAGAGGACGAGCAAAATGGTGCAATACCAGAAGGTCCTTGTGGAAAAATAGCTCCAAAAATTTCCAGATGACAACGCTGGCTGCAGAGTACGTAGTTCCTTGGCCAACCGAGGAGGGGAGACTAGGGGAACACGCAGCAGTTCCAACAGAGGCAGGGCAACACTCTCCAAGGCCTGTGACAGTTTTATGACACCCCACCAGCACCCACAACCTGATGCGCGGCCTACTGTCACAAGGAGGGAAACATTTTGGAAGATGGTGAAGGAGTACGTAGCAGACTGTGTCAGCGTCCTCAGTGATCCCTGTGTGCCTTACAACTATAAGGTGTCCAAGCTGGACACGTGGCACGAACTGGCCCTCTACGCCTTGGAGGTGCTGGCCTGCCCCACCGCCATTTTTTTTTTCAGAGCGTGAATTTAGTACTGCTGGGGGCATAATAACTGATAAGCGCATCCGCCAGGCAACTGAAAATGCTGACCGGTTGACTCATATAAAAATTAACAAGGCCTGGATTGCCCCTGACTTCTCTACACCACGAGAGGAAAGCGGCTGAACATAAAGGCACTCTAAATTATTTATGCACCTCTTCCACCACTAAAAAGGGTATATGGTTCAATCTCCCTTTTCTCATCCTCCCTCTCCATCATATCAACATGGTTATTAGGCTGTCCTGGCTCCTAATGTTTTAGAGGGTCAGCTCAGCAGCGGGCCCTCACCCATAATGTTTTAGAGGATCACCAGCAGGCCCTCACTCATAATGTTTTTGAGGGTCAGCTCAGCAGCAGACCCTCACCCCTAAATTTTTAGATGGTCAGCTCAGCAGCAGGTCCTCGCCAACAAAATTTTTTAGATGGTCAGCTCGGCAGCAGGCCCTCACCCACAAAATGTTTTAGAAGGTCAGCTCAGCAGCAGGCCCACACCCATAATGTTTTAGATGGTCAGCTCGGCAGCAGGCCCTCGCCCACAAATTTTTTTAGATGGTCAGCTCGGCAGCAGGCCCTCGCCCACAAAATTCTTTTGATGGTCAGCCCGGCAGCAGGCCCTCTCCCCTAATGTTTTAGATAGTCAGCTCAGCAGCAGACCCTCACCCCTAATGTTTTAGATGGTCAGTTCAGCAGCAGGCCCTCACCCCTTATGTTTTAGAGGGTCACCAGCAGGCCCTTGCTCCTAATGTTTTTGAGGGTCAGCAGCAGGCCAGTAATCATAATTTTTCAAGGGTGTGTATGATGCCCTCCTTTATGTGTAATAAAGGGTGTATTGGAGTACCGGTTACTTGTAATTTTTGTAAGCCCTTTCCCTTAGTGCATAGGCTATATGAGTATAGGAGTCCCACTACCTGAACAATTGTACCACAATGTGAATGAGGACCTCCTTTATGTGATACACAGGTTGTATCGGAGTGCCTCTTCCTTGTAATTTTTGGCAGCACTTGCACTTTATATACAAGTAATTATACAGGAAAGAATGTTTCCTAACAATTTTTTCTCCGTCGTCGGTTTTGTGCGTATTATTGTCAGTCTGTAAAAGTGGCGTACTACTAGGACAGCATCGTTCCCAGCAGCGACCTGGGAGTCCAAGATGCATCCATATATCCTCCCCATGCTGTTCCCGAATCATTTAAGTGGTGTTTCCATCAATTTCTGTCCTTTTACTATGAACCAGACACCCTCCACTCTTCAGAGCAGGAGGTGACTGATTTAATGCTCGGGTTCACCCATTGACTTCCATTGTGCTCAGGTGCTCAGTAGAGCACCCGAGCATCCCGAGGTGTTCTACTCGAGCACCCAAGTACTTTGGTGCTCGACCAACACTACTAATTATCAATTCTGTAAATCACTTTATTTAAAATATTTGGAATAGTTGAATCAATGTATAAGCCAAGAAAGATAGCAGAGGGAGAACACACAGTAACGTAAACTGCTTTTTAGATCTGTGAGGAGGCAGTGAATCGTGCAAGTCTCCTGTAGTATCAGCTACTCTATTACACAACCACACTTTCTCCTGCCTGTTTTTGACCCTAATGAAGGACAGGGCCTAACAACAGGCAGAGAACTAGTGTAACTAGAGTTTCCTAATTACTGTTGCTAGGCAAGGAGCACCACCCCTTCCACTTCAGAAATAAGTAGTTCAGTCTAATGTAAGCTGTGGATGTGCAAACAGCAAGGGAGCAGAGCTGTATGAGCATGTATTATAAACAGCAAAATGACAGCTTATATGCCAGCCCTTGAGAAATAAGAGCTACTGCCACATAAGGGAAAGTGCGGAGCGCCTGGAAGAGGAGGTAACAAGCTTACATTGAAGCTACAGACTTTCCTGCATGATGGTGATGCGATAAACTTCAGGTTCCCCATCATATTATAACAGAATGGCCATCTGTAGAGAAACTGTATTCCTGTATTCCACTGAGAAAACTTTTCAGATACCGACATAAGAGTGAGAGAGACAAGTTTCACCCCCTGGTCGATTTGGGAAGACTTTGCAGATTATCAGATTCTAAGAAAGAGATTTAGAAGGAACTTTCACTGGGCTCACTGCCTCCCATACACACCCTTTGGAAATTGTATATGCCAACTGAAAAAAAAAAAGAATTTAATGTGTACAGTGCCTGTGTGTTCTATAGAACTACCTCAGTAAAGTACAGTGGACTTGTTGCATTACACCTGCCCTAAACATTGCTATGCATGTCAGAGAATCCTGCCTTGCACTTCAAAACCCACCTACACCAAAGGCACCACAACCAACCCCAGGCAGAAGATCCAAAAACCAGGATGTTCCCCAAAGTGAAGAAAAGGAGTGCCCTCCCAATCATTGCATGGCTCGGGGAGAACGAGAGTGAGTAACTACTACAACCACTCCTCTTCCTTCCAGAGCTTTCTGTAACAGGTATGAGTCACACAAGCAATACTGTGCAGACTAAGAGTAGATACTGGGGGTGATTTACTAAAGACTGACCTTGTGTCACGGGGTTCCGAAGGTGCACTCGGTCCCCCATCGCCCGAAGACCTGTTGCTTAGCTTTGGGAATGAGGATCTGTGTTTGACCTCATTCCCAGGGCGGCTTTACTAGCTGGGTGGCTCCCTGCTCCTAAGTCTGCCTTGAGCGCCGAGCTGATCACTCGGTGCTCGACTGGTTGGTCTGTCGGTCATGTGACGCTGGCCACGTCACATGACCCTCACTCCCCACTATAAATACAGGCAGCCTGCTGGCTACAGGTTGCCTGTTAATTTCTAGGTTCCTGGCTATTTGTTGGACTGCTGAATACTTACCTGATCCTGTTCCTTGACCATCCTTTTGCCTGATCCTCCTGTACTGCGCATCCGTCCTGGTATTGTGACCTCGGCTCCCACCTGACTACTCTCTTAGGACTCCTCTTGTACTTCTCTGCTCTCCTGGTATTTGACCCCGGCTTCTCCTGACCATTCTTTGCTTAATCCTTTGTACTTTGTAGCTTTCCTGGTATTGACTCGGTCCGTTCACGTCCTGTTGTTTGTCTGTCTGTCATCCCTGCACTTATTCCAAGTTAGGGATTGCCGTCCAGTTGTCCCCTGTCATTAGGACTCGCGAGGCAAGTAGGCAGGGCCAGGGGTAAGGGTGGAGCGCAGTGGTCACTTCCCTCCCCCCCTGTGTGTGTGTGTACGCGACCGTTACAGATTAACAGGCCCAATAACCACTGTATTATGAATCCTCTGGTGACCCTGACTGACTATGTCTCTAATCTGACGCAGATGGTGCAGGAGTTAGGGGAACAACTCAGCTCTTTTGAGTTAGGGCAAGGTTCTTCCACTCCTCAGGCCTCCAGTCCGCATTTTGAGCCCCAGATTAAGCTCCCAGAAACCTTTTCTGGAGACCGGAAGAAGTTTCTCTCTTTTAAGGAGAGTTGCAAACTTTACTTCCGTTTGCGCCCCGTGTCCTCTGGGCCCGAGAGTCAACGCGTGGGCATTATCATTTCCCGATTACAGTGTGATCCCCAGGACTGGGCGTTCTCTTTACCTGCTGGCGCCAGTTGTTTATATTCTGTGGAGGGGTTCTTTCAGGTCCTAGGTACCCTCTATGATGAACCAGACAGGGCTCTAGTAGCCGAGACGGCTCTAAAGGCACTGGTTCAGGGCAATTTACCAGCGGAGGATTATTGCACCCAATTCAGAAGGTGGTGTGTCCCCTCAGGATGGAACGAACCAGCCCTGAAGAGTCAGTTCAGGTCAGGTCTGTCTGATAAATTAAAGGATCTTCTGGTCAGTTATCAACTTCCAGAGACCTTAGAGGAGATGATGACCCTTGTTGTCCGACTTGACCGATGGGTTAGAGAGAGACGACAGGAACAACAGTTCTCTTCCCAGATGGTGGTCCAGCCAGAGGCCTATCCCAGAGACAATGCTGAGGTCTCCACCGAGGAACCCATGCAGGTTGGCATGACCCGAGGGAATCTTCGCCGCAGACGTGGAGAATGCTTTTACTGTGGAGATTCTGACCATTGGATCAACCAGTGTCCTAAGAAGGTCCTCTCTGTCAAGTCTCCTAAGACAAGGCAACCTAAAGACCAGGTACACCCTGAATTTTCTAAATGTAAGCTTTCGGTACCCATTACGATTTCTCTGGGAGTAGATAAATGGCCGGGTAAGGCCTTTATTGATTCTGGCTCAGCGGCTAGCTCTATTGACTCTGAGTATGCTGTAAGATTGGGTATTCCTATGTTTGCCTTACCAACTCCTATCCATGTCATGGCTATTGATGCTACTCCTCTTATTGGTGGTACGGTGAGCTTATGTACCTCTGAGATTTCTCTAACCGTGGGTGTGTGCCACTCAGAGAGATGTTCGCTTCTAGTCCTGGAGAACCTACCTGCTGAGGTGGTACTAGGGTTGCCTTGGCTCCGACTACATAACCCCACTATAGATTGGTCCAATGGGGAGTTGGTGAGATGGGGGCCTAAGTGTGACTCGTGCCTGTCCGTGGTACAGGCTGGGGTCTCAGTAAAGTCTGATACTTTACCCACTGTTGTTAAAGAATATTCTGATGTATTCTCTTCACCAACCCCGGAGGTTCTACCCCCCCATAGACCTTATGATTGTACCATAGAGCTAGTAGAGGGGGCCAAGTTTCCTAAAGGACGAATTTATAATCTTTCTATGCCCGAACGCAAGGCCATGGAAGATTATATTAAGGAGAGCCTTGGTAAAGGGCATATTAGACCTTCTGTCTCTCCTATGGGGGCGGGGTTTTTCTTCGTTAAGAAAAAAGATGGTGGTCTTAGGCCATGTATCGATTACCGGAGATTAAATAAAATCACTGTCCAGAATAGATACTCCCTCCCATTGATTCCGGATTTATTTAACCAGGTCCTGGGGGCAACCTGGTTTTCCAAAATTGACCTGAAAGGGGCATACAATCTAATCCGAATCAAGGAGGGAGACGAATGGAAGACGGCGTTCAATACTCCGGTAGGACACTTTGAATATCAGGTGATGCCTTTTGGACTCAGCAATGCCCCAGCTGTGTTCCAAAACTTCATGAATGACATTCTTAGGGAGTCCTTAGGTAAATTTGTTATTGTCTATCTTGACGACATTTTGATATTCTCTCCTGACTTCGAATCCCATGTGTCTCATGTTAGACAAGTATTAGAGGTGTTGAGGGAGAATCAGCTATCCGCTAAACAAGAGAAATGTGTCTTTGGTGTGCAGGAGATTCTGTTTCTAGGGCATGTTCTGACTCCTCACGCCTTCAAGATGGATCCTGGTAAGGTACTAGCAATTAAGGAATGGGTAAGACCTTCATCCTTAAAGGCCTTACAACGGTTCTTAGGTTTCGCCAATTACTATCGTAAATTTATTATGAATTTTTCCGTAATTGCTAAACCGTTGACCGACCTTACTAAGAAAGGGGCGGATTTGGAGAATTGGTCTACTGAGGCCATTTCTTCATTTGAAACATTAAAAAAGGCATTCAGTAGCGCTCCCATTCTGATCCAGCCTGATCAGGAGAAACCTTTTATTGTGGAGGTGGATGCGTCCGAGGACGGCGCAGGAGCAGTCCTTTCACAAGGTCCTGCTAGCCTCACTAATCTGAGACCATGTGCCTTCTTCTCCAGGAAATTCTCTCCCACGGAGAGAAACTACGACATAGGGAATAGGGAGCTGCTGGCCATTAAATGGGCATTTGAGGAGTGGAGGCATTTTCTGGAGGTGGCAAGGCATTGTGTAACTGTTGTCACTGACCATAAAAACCTTATGTTTCTCGAGTCTGCTAAGAGGTTGAATCCCCGTCAAGCCAGATGGGCTCTGTTTTTTACTCATTTTGATTTTTCCATCACGTTCAGGCCGGGAAGTAAAAATGTGAAGGCGGACGCATTATCTCGGAGCTTCCAGGCTTTTCAACCTACTGAGGTACCACCTGAATCCATCCTACCAGCAAAAATCTTCTTAGCAGCTCTTACCCATGATATCTCGGCTCGCATTAGGTCGGAACAACATCTGGCACCGGTATCCACCCCAACAGATAAGTTGTTTGTTCCCGTACAATTTCGTCTCCAGCTGTTGGGTGAGTGTCACGATTCTGCCTTTTGTGGACATCCGGGTGTTGAGGGCACTAAGGATCTGGTTTCTAGATCTTATTGGTGGCCCACTCTAACTAGGGATGTCAAGTCCTATGTGTCAGCCTGTGAGGTTTGTGCCAGGTCCAAGACACCTAGGACTCGCCCTGCTGGTAACCTACGACCCCTATCCATTCCCAGTAGACCCTGGTCCCATATCTCGACGGACTTTATAACTGACCTACCGCCGGCGGAGGGTAAGACTGTAGTGTGGGTAGTGGTGGATAGGTTTAGCAAGATGGTCCATTTCATTCCCCTGTCTAAACTCCCGAATGCCAAAACCCTGGCGTCTATTTTTGTGAAAGAAATTGTTCGATTGCATGGTATCCCGGAAAATATTGTTTCTGACAGGGGTGTGCAGTTTGTGTCCAAATTCTGGAGGGCCTTCTGTCAAAAATGTAAAATTTCATTGTCTTTTTCCTCTGCCTACCACCCTGAGAGTAATGGGCAGACTGAACGCCTTAATCAGTCTGTCGAACAATTCTTGAGGTCGTATGTTGCTGATGACCAGCAATTATGGGTGAAATTTCTTCCATTGGCTGAATTTGCTTTGAATAACCGTGTCAATTCTTCCGCTGGGGTCTCCCCTTTCTTTTGTAACCATGGTTTTCATCCCCGTTTTCATTCTGGGTCGTCCGTCTCCTCCTCTAACCCTGAAGCGGATAAACTCTCCTCCGAACTGTGCACAGTTTGGGCCCGGGTTCAATCAAACCTAGAAAAGGCTCAATGTTCTCAGAAACTCAAGGCCGATAGGAGACGTTCAAGGGGGGTAAACTTTCAGGTTGGGGATAAAGTATGGTTGTCCTCCAAGAATCTATCTCTCAAGGTAACTTCTAAAAAATCTGCTCCTCGTTTTATTGGACCATATAAGATCACGGAAGTGATTAACCCGGTATCTTTTAGGTTGGAGCTGCCCGAGTCATTCCACATTCATAATGTGTTCCATAAATCTCTACTTAAAAAATATTTTGAACCGGTAGTACCATCAAAAGCCTCGCCTCCGCCGGTTCTTGTTAATGATGCTGTCGAATATGTGGTGTCTAAAATAGTGGATGTCCGGAAGGTGCGTAATTCCTTGCAGTACCTGATTCACTGGAAGGGGTATGGACCTGAAGAGAGATCTTGGGTACCTGCCAGGGAGGTTCATGCTCCTAGACTTGTTCGTAAATTTCATTTAGAACACCCTGAAAAGCCATCGCCTGAAGTCTTGGGTTCGGTGGCCCCTCGTAAAAGGGGGGGTACTGTCACGGGGTTCCGAAGGTGCACTCGGTCCCCCATCGCCCGAAGACCTGTTGCTTAGCTTTGGGAATGAGGATCTGTGTTTGACCTCATTCCCAGGGCGGCTTTACTAGCTGGGTGGCTCCCTGCTCCTAAGTCTGCCTTGAGCGCCGAGCTGATCACTCGGTGCTCGACTGGTTGGTCTGTCGGTCATGTGACGCTGGCCATGTCACATGACCCTCACTCCCCACTATAAATACAGGCAGCCTGCTGGCTACAGGTTGCCTGTTAATTTCTAGGTCCCTGGCTATTTGTTGGACTGCTGAATACTTACCTGATCCTGTTCCTTGACCATCCTTTTGCCTGATCCTCCTGTACTGCGCATCCGTCCTGGTATTGTGACCTCGGCTCCCACCTGACTACTCTCTTAGGACTCCTCTTGTACTTCTCTGCTCTCCTGGTATTTGACCCCGGCTTCTCCTGACCATTCTTTGCTTAATCCTTTGTACTTTGTAGCTTTCCTGGTATTGACTCGGTCCGTTCACGTCCTGTTGTTTGTCTGTTTGTCATCCCTGCACTTATTCCAAGTTAGGGATTGCCGTCCAGTTGTCCCCTGTCATTAGGACTCGCGAGGCAAGTAGGCAGGGCCAGGGGTAAGGGTGGAGCGCAGTGGTCACTTCCCTCCCCCCCTGTGTGTGTGTGTACGCGACCGTTACACCTTGCACACATGAGTGAAAAGCCAGTGGCCAGAGATGAGATAAATTCTTAAGAGACGTGGGCCTCTTCATAATTTGTTGCATCTGTGAAATCCATACACCAGAAACTGAAACCTACTTCAGAAATTTGCTGCCGTAGGTTTCAGATTGCCCATTTCTGCTAAGCTCTGCCTACTTAAAATAAAATAAAATAAAAAATCATAAAGCATAAAAATTTGTTTTTTTTTATTTTACATACAGTTCCATTTGTCCAAATTTTGGGCAATTTTCGAATGCAATATTAAGCGTAATTCTGGCACAGCTTGTTGCTCAAAGGTTATTTGTGCCGCAATCTAAAACCTGTTTTAGGGGTAGAAAATGGTCTAAATGTAAGCCAGCTAGGAAGTTGTTTTACATTTAGACCGGCGCTGGATACGAAGTTATTAAGAGGCTGGCGCTTCTACATAACTTCGGCGGATCCACTGTGGATCCAGCGCGTCTAAAACGCTGGTCTTAATAAATGACCCCCTAAAGCCTTTGTACATGACTCCCACTGAGAGTAATATGGAAAAAGAAGTTGCATTACACAAGACAGACATGTCAACTCACCTGTATTTCCAGAAAGATTTTATGTCCCCTCACCTTGTCTACAATGCCAGCCTTTAGACGGGTCACCTGGTGGAAATATTTCCCATTTGCCAAGATACTTGCAGCATTGCTGCAGCTTTTCAGCACAGGGATTATGTCACAGTGCAGTGTTGTGGCCCACCAGTCATTATAGATCCCAGCGCTGGCTCTTCCAAATCTTTTTGGTGCCAGGAGAAGACACAGTGACAAAAGCCACCATCTCAGACTAATAACCTTGGGAATCCGGCTTCTGTAGTGTGGAGCTTGAAGAGGTTGTCTCATTTCAGCAAGTGTCATTGTAATGTGATTGTCCATATTGCTTCCTTCACTGGCTTGATTCATTTTTCAATCACATTATACACTGCTCGTATCCAGGGGTTACGACCACCACTGCAATCCACCAGTGGGGACCGTGCATGTATGCTATAGAAAAAGCAATGGCCTTTCTGCTAGTCTGGACCATGGGTGCACGCATAGGCATGCATGAGTAGTAGCTCCCATCCCGGCCACCTCATATCTGCGCTGCAGCGGTGGTCGAAACCTCTGTATGCGAGCAGTGTATAATGCGATGGAAAAATTAACCAAGACAGCAAAGGAGGCAATATGGACAATCATAATACATTAGCAAGTGCCTTGTATTAACTTTGCCTATATGATCATTTACATTTGCTTAAGTGAGACAATCCCTTTCTTTCAGTGGTGTATGCTCATAGCCTTGGAGATAATTTGTAATTGTGTGTAATTTCACAGTACTTTTTTTTTTATAAATATCATTTTTATTTAAACATGATTACATATACGGTAACTTATAGACATGATAAAAAAAAAATGGAAATACAGAGACAATAGACGACATTGACTAAATATGCACACAGCAGATAACACATCCGCAGATAATCCATATGTGTATACATAATTAACTTAAGGTGCAAGTGCAACAGACATACAACATATATCCAGGATCATATATGTATAGCATATGTCTCTTTTGTCTTAAAGGTCATCAATAAGTTTACATTCAATTTACAATTCCTTAATGTCAAAATTGAAATCCACTAACCCTATCCCTACCCAACCTTTCCCTATTCCACTGATGTCCCCGAACTCAAGAAACTCTAATTCCAACTTCGCCAGGTTTTGAACCAATTCTTCTTCTTATTAAAAAATATGCCCTCATATATTTTGATTTTATCCATATATTCGTTCCATTCTACAAATGATGTTGTTTTTTTTTTATCCCCAATATTTTGTTATAACAACTTTAGCTAAGGCCATCCCTTTACGCTGGGTTCACACCTGAGCGTTTTACAGCGCGTTCCTACGCGCTGTAAAACGCTCAACAGGCAAGAACCAATGCTTCCCTATGGGCATGGTTCTCACCTGAGTGTCTTACAGCGCGTACGAACGCGCTGTAAAATGCCATACGCCCCAAGAAGTACAGGAGCTTCTTTGGGGCGTATGGTCGCACGTTCCCGTACATAGACTTCCGGGAACGCGCGACTATGGGCGTTGCTTGTTGCCAGAGCCGCGTCTGTAAACGCGCGATACAATCGCGCATACAGAGCGCTCCTTCGGTACGCTCAGGTCTGAACCCAGCGTTAAGCCACAGTGATTGTTCCCCTTTGTATCTCGTGGTTTCCGGAAAGATGCTGAACACAGTGTGTTCAATACTAAGGGGGTAATCAAGAGATGTACAGCTCCAAATCTCCTCGAATATCTTAGACCAATACTCCTGGATATCCGGACATTCCCATAATAAGTGCGGATAGTCTGCCCTATCTGCTTGACATCTATAACATCTATCTTCCCTATCTTTATAGATCCTAGACAGAAATAGTGGAGTGTAATATAAACGATGTATGATCTTAATTAATATCAATCTATGTGCTCGCAAAACAGAGGATTTCTTTATGTTACCATAGATAATGTTCCAAGGTAAGTTAGTACTACTGTGTAATTCCCTTTCCCATTTAATTTCACTCCCAAATGTATTACTTCTCGTAAATTCTTTTTTCAATTTCTGATATATCGTGGAGATGGAGTAGTTCTTTTGTGACGAATAATATAAAAAAATCAAAAATAGTATTTTTAGTGACTATTAGATACTCCTTATTCTCCGTGTATTTCAGAGCATGGCTTAATTGTGCATATCGAAACCTATCAATAAAACCGAGTGTCGTGTCTGGCAATTTCACTGTACTTAATCTTAAAATCTTTTTTTTATCACAGTCTGCTCCCTTTCACACAGTGAACAGATAGACAAAAAAAATTCAGTCTTCCTACAGCTGACACTAGAGGGAGCTCTCAGCATACACATTTATATAGCACCCATAGAAGTCCCAATAAATCTGCATGTAGTCAGATACCCCTAGTGGTCATCAGAAGAACTATGAAAAAACTTGATGGTTTCTCATGAATGGTACTAGAGAGGTTTGCTAAATGTCTTAGTTCCATTAAACCCTTCAGAAATTATAGAAGCATTTAAATTGCACAGGAAGCTACATTCAGAAAGCCAGAACGTCAGCGACATGAGCCAGTAATTTTGTGACTGAGGAAAGGTTTCATTAACACTTCCCATATCTCACACAAGAGCTTAATAGCCTCCTGTATGTAAGAGTTATCTTTAGTCTACGATCTGGTGAGCAGCAAATTATAATTACAGCATCTTGAAATCTCGGAAATCATTCCATGTCAATCATAATTGAAGCGGCCATCACTGCGAAAATTTCATTTTCCAATGCGACAATTATAATTTCTATTCATGTCTCCACACTAATGAATATTACATGTAACGCGAGCGGCAATGGCTTCCACCTGGCGGCAAGTGCTTGGTCTGCAGAATCTCATTGGTTGGAATGGTCAGCTTGTGATTAGAGATCCGGAATTAGCACATTTATATGGATACAGAAGGCTAAATGTGATAACAGAAGAAGTCTGGGTTGTATTGTGCTGCTGCTTAAGTGATGGACTGAGAATCTCCGGAGGAAAATGGTGATGCAGGTGCCAATAGTAGAGCAATGGTGGCACAAAGCAATGGGGCAGAGGGGCTGTCATGGCTGAGAACTTTCTAAAGTCATTGGGGCAGATTCACTATTGGGAATGCCTAAGGGCTCTTTCACACTTGCGTTCTTGTCTTCCGGCATAGAGTTCCGTCGTCGGGGCTCTATGCCGGAAGAATCCTGATCAGGATTATCCTAATGCATTCTGAATGGAGAGAAATCCGTTCAGGATGCATCAGGATGTCTTCAGTTCCGGAACGGAACGTTTTTTGGCCGGAGAAAATACCGCAGCATGCTGCGCTTTTTGCTCCGGCCAAAAATCCGGAACACTTGCCGCAAGGCCGGATCCGGAATTAATGCCCATTGGAAGGCATTGATCCGGATCCGGCCTTAAGCTAAACGTCGTTTCGGCGCATTGCCGGAGCCGACATTTAGCTTTTTCAGAGTGGTTACCATGGCTGCCGGGACGCTAAAGTCCTGGCAGCCATGGTAAAGTGTAGCGGGGAGCGGGGGAGCAGTATACTTACCGTCCGTGCGGCTCCCCGGGCGCTCCAGAGTGACGTCAGGGCGCCCCAAGCGCATGGATCATGTGATCACATGGATCACGTCATCCATGCGCATGGGGCGCTCTGACGTCACTCTGGAGCGCCCGGGGAGCCGCACGGACGGTAAGTATGCTGCTCCCCCGCTCCCCACTACTACTATGGCAACCAGGACTTTAATAGCGTCCTGGGTGCCATAGTAACACTGAACGCATTTGGAAGACGGTTCCGTCTTCAAATGCTTTCAGTACACTTGCGTTTTTCCGGATCCGGCGTGTAATTCCGGCAAGTGGAGTACACGCCGGATCCGGACAACGCAAGTGTGAAAGAGGCCTTACCCCACATTTCTTAATTAAAGGGGTTGTGTCACTTTAGCAAATCCCATTTATCATGTAGAGAAAGTTAACACAAGGCACTTACTAATGTATTGTGATTGTCCATATTGCTTCCTTTGCTGGCTTGACGTATTTTTCCATCACCTTATACACTGCTCGTTTCCATGGTTACAATCACCCTGTAATCCAACAGCAGTGGTCGTGTTTGCACACTGTAGGAAAAAGCGTTGGCTTCTCTGGTGGCTGAGACCAAGGGAGTCTATAGTGTGCAAGCCCGACCACCAGATTACAGGGTGGTTGTAATCTCTGGAATGAGCAATGTATAATGTGATTATTTTATTTTTATCTATCTAGCAAAGGAAGCAATTTGGACAATCACAATACATTAGTAAGTGCCTTGTATTACCTTTCTCTACATGATAAATGGCATTTGATGAAGCGACGCAACCCCTTTAATAGATCCTTTTTCCACTGCACTGGACAATGGGACATACAGTAGCTTATTGGAAAGTAGATAGGGTTTAACGGGAAAAGACTAAGGCTGCAATAATGTAAACGTGACCAATAGGTGGTATAACTTTAGGAGGTAATTTTTATGAGGGTAATATTTTAAGTAATTTTTGGATGCATCATTTTTGTTGTTTTTTTGTGGCAAATTTAACAAATGGCGCCTACCAGTTCTTACTTTTGGAGCTCTGTTATTTTCCCTTATATTTATTTTAATGGCTCCGTCATATGCCATCAGGGGACTGGAGTAGACTTTTGAGACATTTCAAACTGTCATATATGGTAAATCTGGCTCAAAATGTAACTTTACTCCCAAACCATCTGTGTACGTATTAATAAATACAAGGGGAGATTTATGAAAATTGGTGGAAAAGAGAACTGGCTTAAGCTCGGTTGACATCACGTTTTTTTCTTACAATTAACGTATGCAAAAATTTTATATGTTAAAAGGGTTTGCTGATAGGTCATCAGTATTTGATCAATAGGGGTCCTACTCCCGGTGACCCCGCTGATCAGCCATTTGAGAAGGTATCGGTGCTCGCAGTAGCGCCATAGCCTTCTCTCTGCTCACCAAGTGACACCGTTGACCCCGCTGATCAGCCGTTTGAGAAGGTATCGGTGCTCGCAGTAGCGCCATAGCCTTCTCTCTGCTCACCAAGCACAGTGCTGTACATTGTATAGCGGCAGTGCTTGGTATCGCAGCTCAGGCCAATTCACTTCAATGGGGCAATGCCTAGGCCATGTGACCGATGAGTGTGTTATCACTGGCCTATGAAAGGTGTGAGAAGGCCACAGCACTAGTGCGAGGGCCGGCGCCTTCTCAAACAGCCGATCGATGGGGGTCCCAGATGTCGAAAACTCCTTAAAATGGATACCTCCGACAGATGCCATACAGTGTCATCTGTCACCACAGGACTCTGCAGGATGGAAAGGTGTAGTGTACCACATTTTTTCAGCCTTTTTTCCCCTCCAATGTATATATGTTAAATGTAGGGCTAAAACGTGATGTGTACAGTCCCTTAGTTGGCCTACCTTTAATATTCCATTTAATTTTTCAGGGCTTCTTTGGAAAATGAAATGAGGAATCTGATTGGTTGTTATGGGCAACTAAGCCAGTTTTCCTTTCCACAAAATTTGATAAATCTCCCCCCAAAGTGGTGGCAATGTCGCTAAAACATTCTTACTGTATCTATGTCACATTTTCTACTCCACAGATGAAAAGGCTAACAATATTCCATCTTACTGGCATCTTTTACATTACCGCCTTAGACTACACGGGCTAAGGCCTCCTGCACACAACCGTATTGTTTTTGCGGTCTTCAAATCGCGGATCCACAAAACACGGATACTGGCCATGTGCGTTCCGCATTTTGTGGATCGGTACGTCCTGCCCTGTTAGAAATGCCTATTCTTGTTTGCAAAACGGACAAGAATAGGACATATTCTATTTTTTTGCATGGCTGCAGAACAGACTTGTGGATGTGGACAGCATATGGGTCTTTTGCAGCCCCATTGAAATGAATGGGTCCACATCCCACCCGCAAAAAATGCGGACCAAAAATACGCTCCTGTGGCTGAGGCCTAAAGGTTTGCCAGATTTAGCATCTGGTCAACTGTGTTAGTCTGGGGCATGTGTAGACACCTTGGTCTAAGTTGACACTGTCTAAATAGGCTACTATTACACTGCCCAGTTTTTCAGCAGGACAGGTTGATCGGCATTAGTTTGCACTGGTCTATTACCCATACCAATGGAAAGCACATGGGAGAGGAATGATCGCTATCGTAGTCTTCCCTGCCCCATTCAGTCCAGAAATGGTGATGTGAACCTACCCTTATCTGCAGTATTATAGTAGTTATATTATACATAGGCGCCATATTATAGTAGTTATATTATACATAGGCGCCATATTATAGTAGTTATATTATACATAGGCGCCATATTATAGTAGTTATATTATACATAGGCGCCATATTATAGTAGTTATATTATACACAGGCGCCATATTATAGTAGTTATATTATACACTGCTCAAAAAAATAAAGGGAACACTTAAACAACACAATGTAACTCCAAGTCAATCACACTTCTGTGAAATCAAACTGTCCACTTAGGAAGCAACACTGAGTGACAATCAATTTCACATGCTGTTGTGCAAATGGGATAGACAACAGGTGGAAATTATAGGCAATTAACAAGACACTGCCAATAAAGGAGTGGTTCTGCAGGTGGTAACCACAGACCACTTCTCAGTTCCTATGCTTCCTGGCTGATGTTTTGGTCACTTTTGAATGCTGGCGGTGCTTTCACTCTAGTGGTAGCATGAGACGGAGTCTACAACCCACACAAGTGGCTCAGGTAGTGCAGCTTATCCAGGATGACACATCAATGCAAGCTGTGGCAAGAAGGTTTGCTGTGTCTGTCAGCGTAGTGTCCAGAGCATGAAGGCGCTACCAGGAGACAGGCCAGTACATCAGGAGACCTGGAGGAGGCCGTAGGAGGGCAACAACCCAACAGCAGGACCGCTACCTCGGCCTTTGTGCAAGGAGGAGCACTGCCAGAGCCCTGCAAAATGACCTCCAGCAGGCCACAAATGTGCATGTGTCTGCTCAAACGGTCAGAAACAGACTCCATGAGGGTGATATGAGGGCCCGACGTCCACAGGTGGGGGTTGTGCTTACAGCCCAACACCGTGCAGGACGTTTGGCATTTGCCACAGAACACCAAGATTAGCAAATTTGCCACTGGCGCCCTGTGCTCTTCACAGATGAAAGCAGGTTCACACTCAGCACATGTGACAGACGTGACAGAGTCTTGAGACGCCGTGGAGAACGTTCTGCTGCCTGCAACATCCTCCAACATGACCGGTTTGTCATTGGGTCAGTAATGGTGTGGGGTGGCATTTCTTTGGAGGGCCGCACAGCCCTCCATGTGCTCGAAGGAGGTAGCCTGACTGCCATTAGGTACCGAGATGAGATCCTCAGACCCTTTGTGAGACCATATGCTGGTGCGGTTGGCCCTGGGTTCCTCCTAATGCAAAACAATGCTAGACCTCATGTGGCTGGAGTGTGTCAGCAGTTCCTGCAAGACGAAGGCATTGATGCTATGGACTGGCCCGCCCGTTCCCCAGACCTGAATCCAATTGAGCACATCTGGGACATCATGTCTCGCTCTATCCACCAACGTCACGTTGCACCACAGACTGTCCAGGAGTTGGCAGATGCTTTAGTCCAGGTCTGGGAGGAGATCCCTCAGGAAACCGTCCGCCACCTCATCAGGACCATGCACAGGCGTTGTAGGGAGGTCATACAGGCACGTGGAGGCCACACACACTACTGAGCCTCATTTTGACTTGTTTTAAGGACATTACATCAAAGTTGGATCAGCCTGTAGTGTGTTTTTCCACTTTAATCTTGAGTGTGACTCCAAATCCAGACCTCCATGGGTTGAAAAATTTGATTTCCATTTTTTAATTTTTGTGTGATTTTGTTGTCAGCACATTCAACTATGTAAATAACAAAGTATTTCAGAAGAATATTAAATTAATTCAGATCTTGGATGTGTTATTTTTGTGTTCCCTTTATTTTTTTGAGCAGTGTACATAGGCGCCATATTATAGTAGTTATATTATACATAGGCGCCATATTATAGTAGTTATATTATACATAGGCGCCATATTATAGTAGTTATATTATAGTAGTTACAGTATATCCTTGCACATTGGATGCAATGTTATTAGTTGTATTCTTGTGTTGCAGCTTCACCGATTTTTTGGTGACTGGAGGATTTGTGAAAATCTAAAAGAAAACCTACAGGCAGGGAAAGAGGAACCACGAGCTGCAGGAGGATAAAGCAGAGAAACCTCTCCTGTCTCGTAAGCTGCTTTACAAAGATTCTCATATTCACTTTTCCTGCTAATTTCTACATTTCAGTGCAATATGACATACCATGCAGACGTCATCCTATTATTATGATTATGTATTTATAGCCTAGAAACTATTTTTCTACCAAGTTTCTGCTGTAATAAGCAGCTTTCTATGTACTTACACTGATGGCATAGAGAGGACGATGTGTGTGGCAGAAGTGATAAGCTTTCCTGTACATGGACATCCTTGTAATTGGCATCTGTAGAAGAACATCTGAAGTCTCCTCACAGTATATTATCCGCTTTATGTTCTCATTTCAAGATTAATTTCACGGCTAAAGGGCTAACCTGACGGCTGTAATAGGCATGACTGGCATCTGAAATGCACCATTTATCAGTATAAGTATAAGATGCCACGTGGCACCCTGAGAGGAGCCATCGAACACAGGAGATGAGGAGGCAGCGATTTCAGAATTTTTTTCTGTGTTAAATTTGCAAACTTCTTTTAGCAGGATCAAGGAAATGATCATATAATGGTGGAACTCGTCTTTAAGGAAAGAGATATCATTTTCTTTCATTTATTTCCCTTTCCATAAGAAGAAGCCGATTAAGAATGAAATGTTGAGGCATGAAATTTAAAGAAAAACATTACAGTGCAAAAACCTTTTACATTGAGAATTACACATTTCGCTTCCACTGCAAAGTCATTTCTTTCAAATATCCTGAGATTTAAGGTTTTCAATAAGAGATGCATGTGAGTGTTCTGAACAGTACAATTCCTTGTAGAAATATCAAGATTCTTAGGCTACTTTCACACTTGCGTTGCTCTTTTCCGGCATAGAGTTCCGTCACAGGGGCTCAATACCGGAAAAGAACTGATCAGGTATGTCCCCATGCATTCTGAATGGAGAGTAATCCGTTCAGTTTGCATCAGGATGTCTTCAGTTCAGTCGTTTTGACTGATCAGGCAAAAGAGAAAACCGTAGCATGCTACGGTTTTATCTCCGGCTAAAAAAACTGAAGACGTGCCTGAATGCCGGATCAGGCATTTTTTCCCATAGGAATGTATTAGTGCCGGATCCGGCATTCAGAATACCGGAATGCCGGATCCGTCTGTCACGAGTTGGAGGTCCCAGGAGAGACCACCGCGTCGTCAAGCAATAAACGGAAATCAGGTACAGACACATAAGAGTTTATTGCACAAACAGAAACATGAAAGGCAGCACAGAGAAAACATGAGCTCTATGTACCGTCAGCACAGTGGGAGAAAACCCCCACTGCGCCACTGTCTAGTAATACTCCAGAGGGGCGTAACTAAGCAACTCCTGGTTTTCACTAGAGCCCTAGATGGTAGGGTTAGACTTAGCCGCAGGAAGTTGCCAGGGTCCACTCTGGAGCGTGACCTAGACAGTGACAGCAGGAGCGAATGGACAACAGGTACCAGAAGGTACCGACGGCACATAGGCATACATAACATACAGGCAAATACAAAACAGAGCAACTAATGATACAAGCAGGAGTTCACGCAAGGGAGCAGGAGTGGCAATGAGCAGAGAAGGACTTGCTCCACCAGTAGTAAACTGCATGGCCTTGTCATGCCACTCTGCTGCAAAGGCTTGCTGAACACAGACATCAGAATAAACACAAAGTAACTGAAACATAACAGGCAGAACAGATAACAGACAGACGACGTTAATGAACAAGTAGGGAAACTCACAGAGCACAGACAGACAGACACAGATCCCATGGGAGAGAGCACAAACCAGGAACAGGACAGACAACACACACCAGGAGAGCTGACACAGAACTGAGGAAACCTCAGCCTTATATACAGGTTCCATGGGTGCAGCAGAGAGACCACACCCATGGAGCAGACAGAGGATTAACTCCTAATAGGAATACAGGGGAGTTAACCCATACAGAACCACAAAAGACACACAGGAACAGAACTTCAGCGAGGAGCGCCGAATGAGCAAGAACGGAAGGTCACAGTCAAAGGTAACGACTGTGACACCGTCCTTCCGGTGTGCGCATGCGCAGACTGAAAAAAAGGTGAAAAAATAAATGCCGGATCCGTTTTTGCCGGATGACACCGGAAAGACGGATCCGGCATTTCAATGCATTTTTTCGACTGATCAGGCATTTTTAAGACTGATCAGGATCCTGATCAGTCTTACTAATGCCATCAGTTAGCATACATTTTGCCTGATCCGGCAGGCAGTTCCGGCGACGGAACTGCTTGCCGGATCTCTCTGCCGCAAGTGTGAAAGTAGCCTTAGCTAAATTCTTTTATGCAAACAAAACTTGTTGTATAATAAACATTTTGCAAGATCTCTGCTTGCTCTCAGTGAATATATAGATTAGAGAAAGAAAAAACCCTACCATGGCCTAATTCTGCTCACACAGGTGCCGTTTCTTATAAACAATTTGCTATTGATTATATTGACACAGTAAGGCCTTAGGCCTCATGCACACGACCGTTGTTGGGTTCCGTGTCCGTTGTTCCGTTTTCCGTGATTTTCTGTGGACAATGGGTCCATTGAAAACTCGGAAAATGCACCGTTTGTCATCCGTGTCCGTGATCCGTGTTTCCAGGCCCCTCAAAAAAATATGACCTGTCCTATTTTTTTCACGGACAATGGTTTGCCGACCCATTCAAGTCAATGGGTCCGTGAAAAAACACGGAGGCACACAAGATTGTCATCCGCGTCCGTGATCCGTGTCCGTTTTTTTTCTATCAATTTCAAGGCAAACTTTCATGTCTGGTGATCCTCCAAAAATCAAGGAAGACACACGGAAAAAAAAAAACGAAACGAATCACGGAACAACGGAACCCCGTTTTGCGGACCGTGAAAAAATACTGTCGTGTGCATGAGGCCTTAGTCACACGTCAGTGTTTGGTCAGTGATTTCCATCAGGGATTTTGAGCCAAAACCAGGTGCGGCTCTAAACACAGAACTGGTGCAGATCTTTCCCTTATACCTCATGTCTGTGGAGGCTCCAATCCTGATTTTGGCTCACAACCACTGATGCAAATTACTGACCAAAACACTGACGTGTGAATGAGGCTTAAAAGAAACTGCAGCAAACTTGGTCAGGGCAAATTTTCAGCCCCTAATGGAAAACAAAAATGTTAAATTTTTCTGACAGCAAGCAGATGGCTAAAAATGCGGAAAAAATGCAACACAATGGGAAAATTTTGTAAAACCAGCATTTCCTATGCTGGTTTTAGGAGGGAATTTATAATGAGGGTCATATTTGATTAGCCATCAATCTGAAAAATGTTATAAGGTCATTCCCAAACAATTTGAAGTCCATCATTGTAAAGTGAGAAAGAGTATTCACAAGTAGAAAATATTGAAGACAGCTGACAAGGAGAGAAACGATCTGGTAACTTAACTTGGAGCTCAATAATTGACGGGGAGATATTCAAGGAGGATGTGGCCTGAACCTCCTCCTGATGTTGGACAAGTGAGATGCTGATCTACCCAAACTACTCTCCCTACCTATTTCCATGATCCGTCCTAGTTGACAGCCTACACCTGGTTGACAGTCCCTCTTTAATTAAGTACTGGGGTCTATACGGGAAGGTACAATGGGTACAAAATAATATACTAGTGACAGATCGGCCAAAACTGAGTACAGTCAAAGCTGAAATAGACAAGCCGGGTCACACCAGGAGAGACAAAAATGGATGGAATCAGAGAACAATACTCAGAAACAATACCAAGCCAGGGGTCAATACCAGGAAGTCATGTCAAGGTCCAAATCATCAGGGAAAGGGTTAGCGTCAGAATCCAAAGCTAGGTCCAAACTCCAAAAGATCCAGAGCAGTATAGAAAGAATAGTGTGGATCTTCCAGGAGAAAAAAAAACTGTGACCAGCAGTTGCCTGTTTAAAATAGGCCAAAAATAGGCCACGCTACTGGTCACGTGACGTGACAAGCATCACATGACCCCTGACATTAATACGCTGGACATGCTGGCGTGATCCCCGATTGGCCGGCTCTTTTATTTGCAGAGGCTGGCCTTGTTACGCCAGCAGCCAGATGCCTGTGGCGCTGCCAGTGAAGAAGCGCAACCGCTGGCCCAGGTATAACAGTATTCCGAGTTTGCTTAATACGATATTTATACTTGCCAAGTCTCACTAAATGCCCCAGACACTCTGAGGAAATAAAAGGGGAGACCCCCCAGACTCTTGAAAGTGCTCCATGAACTGTAACTGTGGATGTCCATATGTTCATTGAGGGGATGGAACATATTATGACTTATAACAAAGGGGGCGTGTACTTGGAATAATGGGGCGTGTCAGGCGCGATAAAAAATTTCAGTGGCTTCATGGCACAAACTCCTCGGTGGGGCAATAAAGATTTGGCAAGTATGGTGATATCCCATCATAGTTCTGTCCTGTGTGCTTATGACAACCAGTGATGAGTGACAGGGGCAATATTCGAATTTGCGATATTTTGCAAATATTTGGGCGAATATTTATCATATATTCGCGAATTTGAGAATTCGTGATCTCAAGTGATTATTCTCTTGATTGCAAAAATCGGCAATCGGAAAATTTGCGATAAAAATTCACGATACGAAAACTTGCGATCAACACTACTTCTAAAGTCAAAGATATTGCAGCCTTCTCATTGGCCCACAAGCAAGAAGCAGTGAGGGATCATGGGTACTGATGAAACAAAATCTAGAATATTCACGATTACAAAGATATAGCACTATATTCTAGATATTCACGAATTCTCGAAGTGCCAATATTCGCGATAAAAATTCTCGATTACAATATTCGCGATCAACACTAATGACAACACTCATGTCAGGGTGGCTTATGGTTTCCAAGTCACTGAAGTCCATTTGCAATTACTGCCTTTGAAAATCCATTCGCCATGACTCTGCCAGTCCACCTGAAATACAAGAGCGAACGGGACAGAAGCAATCCAAAAAAAAAACCAATGCTTATGGCAAAGAAAGTTAGAATATAACTGAATGTCATTTTAATACCTTATACCACAAGGCGGCTCTGCTATGATATATTACGGACCATGTTGTCTACATCTGAACAGATGTGAAGTATTCCTAAATTATGCAGTCTGCCCCTCTCAGTGAAACCAGCTATGGCATGGAGGATGAGAACCCTTGATTAGACAGCCAGCTGTACATGCAAATAGCGAAGAAACTGCCAACTACATAAATGAATACTAAAATAAAATAATGGAAAAGGATTCTCAGGGAAAAAGGAGGGCAAAGTTCCAAAATGGTGTGAGATCAAGAGGCAGTAAAGCCCTAAGAATAGATATAATTCAACTGAAGGCAAACTGTCACCCTGTCATAGCAGTAGGCATGAATACGGTAGTTTGACCAGAACATCAGGACGGTCATGGGTTAATGAGAGTCCGGTATTACTGAGCTCGAGTTGTCCTAGTCATTAAATAGAACCTATCACCAAGACATTCGGTGTGAAACCAGGCGCAATCCCTTGTAGGACTGAATATCATGATGGCTTTTACTTAGCGATCCATTGCTTCATTTTGGATAAAAAGTACTTTAAACCCATATCCAAATGAGCAGTTAAGTGCATCGAGGGCAGACCCAAGCAACTCTGTGCACTCTTTGCTCCTCCTGCTTCCTCTGCCCTTTCCTTCTTTATGGACAGGGCTAGGCAAGCACAGTTTACAGAAATCTATGATCTTCAAAAGTTTTTTGTTCTAGGGAAAGGGACAGCTGCTTAGCAACAGCTATTAGGTGTAGGTGGCTGCCTCTCTCTGCCATCAGGAAAGAAAGCGAGATCACGCAAGACTGCTAGCGGCAGAATGTTTGCCATAGATGCGTGAAGGCTAATTCCTTTCACCTTGTTAACCTAAGATCAAAGTTAGCATAGAAAATCATGACTAGATTTGAGAGGTTGAAACAGGTTTAATACCTGAAACTGGAAAAAAAAACTGGCATAAACATCATACTGTAACTGTGTGGCAACTGTGTTTGTTTTTTTTTTTTTTTAATTGACAGAAGGCGGGGCAACATGAGTAGGCAGGGCCAACATATGTAGGCAGGGTTAGCAATACCATAGTGCAGAACACTATACTACCCCAGCAGAACCAAATACCACAGTGCAGCACAAAATACTGCCACCTGTGCCACAGTATTCAACTAAGGATGATGATACAGTTGAATTCAGGAGGGCACCTGCGGCCGCTGGCCAGGGGAATAGGAGAGAATCAGATCGTTAGGTACCCGGCTGGTGGATGTGAAGAGGGCTTGGGTGGCCTCCCATGGCATCAACCCACTGGGAAATTTCCCTGTAGGGTCTGTGGCCAATCCGCCCAGTAACTAATTTGCATATCTTTAAAACTCAGTTTTTGGGGCTTTGAAGACTCTGAGTGTTATGCATGTGCGTCACACAGAGCTATATTATCAGTTTAAATCATGTCATGTAGGTGACAGACTCCCTTTAATGGGCTCTGTTTGAAGTTGAGGACCTTGTTTCTGGCTCTTTAGTTGGCCTAAGAAAACATATGTATATTGTATATATAAATATAATTAGTATTTTCCGCTACCAACAAGAAACCTAAGTGGGTAAAGTATTGGGTGGTCTGCTGTGGCTGTCCCTTTCCCTAGAACAAAAAACTTTTCCAAGTCATAGATTCCTGCAAACTGTGCTTTGTTCTTTGGGAGTCAGCCACCTGATGGTAGCTCTCATAAGTTGTTAACATTCATCTTCTGATGGACGCCAATACAACCTAATAAAAGTACATTCTGAAGACCATCTAGCTGCCTTCAATATTGTTTCTAGATGAACAAATCTGGCAGCAGGTCATGAAGAAGCAGTTCCCCTCACATAGAGGGCTCTAAACAGTCTTATCTATGCCAACATATTTCATGGCAATTGGATCTACCCTTTAATAGTATTAGCCAAAGCCTTACAATAGGGTGGCCTATAAGTTATAAATAAGTAAGAGATTCCTTCTGTGTATGGTTTGGATAGTATTCTTTTATTGCTGTTACCAAACACAGAGAGAGTTCATTGGGGTCTGTAACTAAATCTAGCTTTATTGGATGATAGTTTTGCTGTTTAAAATTAAATATTATCCTTCAGCGGTGATAGACAAACTAGGGCTCAATAATGTGGAACATTGGGAGCTCAGCTGTTCTAGCTGCTCCCATAGCTAAAGATCAGAGGCATTCTAACTTTATACCACTGTCCATCAGGGTTGGGTCCTCTGTTGTCATTGTACTTAGAAACTATAATAATGGTTCCACATCCCATGCTGTGGAATATTTTGGCTTAACTGGTCTAGAATCCACTGGCCATTTTAACATTCTAAAATGTAATATTACTGGAAGCCATGCTCAAATGACATTTCTCTGACAGAGATTTCTAAGGCAGCTTCCATTTCTGCAAGGTATCATAAACAAGATTCTTTATTAGAATACCAATTTTTTAACTCTTAAATTATTAGTTTACACCTAATCCTCATTTTAGGCTTTAAGGAGTTGACTCATAAGTTCTTTTGTGTGCTTAGAGAGCTGTGGAAATGAGAACAGCAAACCAGAGCTGCTCTCAACCTTAATTGTGTAAGCTGCAGGAAGGTCCTTCAAGCCCTGAAAACATTCTGCATCTCACCGCCAATGGAATTTTTGGACCTCTTATCAACTAGTGGATCACCGGATAGTACTATGGCTTGGAAGGTCATATTGGGTATACAATTACTATTTCAACCGTGTCCTCCTGAATAATCTGAGAGAAGAGAGGCGGGGAGGAAAGGCATACAGGTTGCTCAATTCTGTACAGGAAAAGAGAACGCATCCACCCTTCATGTTCGCTAAGACCATGTCCTTGCCACAAATTTTGTGGTTTGAGCTGAGGTAGCTGATGCAAACAGGTCTATATTATCTCTGGTGCCAAATATCTGATTTAAATGTTGTTTAAGTGCTTCAGTTGATGACATTTTCTCTCTGGACAATGCATCTACTACCTTGTTGGAGTGTCCAGGTACATTTTGTGCCCTCAAGTCTAGATTGTGATCCAGAGCCCATCTCCATATCCCTAGGCCTTCCTTGCACAAGTTTATTGATTTTGTACCCCCCAATCTTGTTCACAAATGCTACCTCTGTTCTGATGTCTATCTGTAACATAAAAGAGCACTGTGGGGGGGATGGGGAGATTATTTTCTGTAAATCCAGCTTCTCTGCCCTGAGTTCTAACAAGTTTAAATGGAGGTTTATCTCTCATACCTTCCATTTCCCTCTCAACTGTCTGTTGTGAAAAGGCTCCCCACCCTCTTAGGGAAACATCCGAGGTTATGATGATATCTGTTGTGTCATCTCTTAGAGGACAAGGCATTGGAAAGGGAAGATGTAATATATTTATAATTTCCCTTCTGATTTCTGGAATTAAAGGGGTTAACTCACTTTTGAGACAGAAAATTTCTGAGAACTAAATCATCCTCTTTAAGGCTCATGCTCAAGATTGTAAGGACCCCGTACTTATTGCGGACCGTAAAATAACCGTGTGCACTTTGTCCTGTGCATCCAGACCCATTGACTTGAATGGGTCCAGGATCTGCACCATACGACCGAAGATAAGACTTCACCTATCTTTTGCAGCTTGGAGGAATGGAATGTGAGACCACAGAATCACTATGAAGAACTTCAGTGGGCTTTCGGATCTGTGCCTCCGCACCGCAAAAAGATAGAACATATTGCAGATCGCGGACCCATTCAAGTCAATCGGTCCGCATCCGCAAATGGAGTGCCTGTGCTGCGTACTGCTAATAGAGGTCTACAGGGCTCTTACGCTTTTGAGTGCATGAGCCCTGTCATGAGACATGTCCGTGTGTGTTTTGCGGATCCACGGATCTGCAAAACACTAACATCAGCGATGTGCGTTCCGCATTTTGCGGACCGCACATCGCCGGCACTTAATAGAAAATGCGTAATCTTGTCCGCAATTGCAGATCGTGCAGCCCCATAGAAATGAATGGGTCCGCAATTTAAAATGCGGAAACAGAATTGCGGACGTGTGAATGGACCATAAATCAAAGAGGAA
The DNA here is from genome assembly GCF_905171765.1 of Bufo bufo. Classification (NCBI taxonomy): domain Eukaryota; kingdom Metazoa; phylum Chordata; class Amphibia; order Anura; family Bufonidae; genus Bufo; species Bufo bufo. The sequence continues at coordinate 150,242,470 of NC_053389.1, read as the reverse complement.
CGAAAATTGAGTTGACACTGTTTTACTTCAGAAGAATCAGATATTGCCCATCTGTGAGCAAACAATTTGGATGGAGGGGTTCTGCCTGCAAAATCTACCCTCAACATTTGTAGCTCACTCCATTTCCCCTTTCTGAGGAAGCTGTGACCCAGTCCACCTTAGAAAGAGGTGCACAGCAGCCATGTTCAAATATATCCTGTGAGTCAAATCCCTAATTGCTGTCATGTGAAAATTTGGTCACGCGAGTCTTGTTTGCCAGAGCAGGTTTACTTGGTTAAAAACACCTTCACGCTCCTTTTATGATACCTCAAATGAGGTACCAACTTTTTCTGAGGTGGTATTAGCTCAGAGTTTGAAAGTAATCGCTGGTAATTAGGAGCGTTGTGTAACGCAGGCACTGTTTGTTTCTTTCTAAATATATATATTCCTTGTCCGAGGAAGAAAATGAGTGGGATGGGTCACTTAGTTTTTTGGGGGAACCATCTTTGGGGATTTCTCCATGGACATTGACACTACTATTTACAGAGCATACGTCTGCCTCCATTGTCACCAGAAAAAATTCTGAGGAGAGTACTAGCTTTTGCAAGACTTCCCTGTAAGATCTCACTTGCCGCTAGTGGTCTTGTGAGATCTGGCTTTCTTTCCCAACGGTGCTAGTTAGCGCCAGGTGTCTGCCCTCCCAATGAACAAAAATGACTATACCAGAAATCTAGCCATGTCAACAGTGGCGTGCCTCTGGTGCTTGGCACCCGGAGAGGGTCCTTTCGCTGACACTTCACCCCAATTCTTTAAAAAATGGTACCCCCTCACAGTAGTATTGCCCTCATTGTACAACCTTTACAGTAGTTTTGTCCAGATATCTGCCCCCTCACAGTAGTTATGCCCATATTGTGCCCCCCTAACGGTAGTTATGCCCACACTGTGCCCCCTCGCTGTATCTATGCCCTCACTGTGCAACTTTCACAGTAGCTATGCTCACATTGTGCCCCCTTAAAGTACTTATCCCGTCATTGTGCCCCCTTCACAGTAGTTATGCCCTCATTGTGCCCCTCACAGTAGTTATGCCCTCTCTGTGCCCATTTCACATTTGCAATGTCATCTCTGTGCCCCTTCAGCATAGCTATGCCCTCACTTTGCCCCCATAACATTAGTAATGTCCTTTGTGCCCCTTCACAGTAGTAATACCCATTGTGTCCCCTTCACAGTAATAATGCCCACTCTGTGCCCCATAACAGGCATTCCCACCCCCTTCACAGGAGTAATGTCCATTGTGCCCCCTTCACAGTAGTAATGCCCATTGTGCCCCTTCACAGTAGTAATGCCCATTTTCCCCCTTCATAGTAGTAATGCCCTCTGTGCCCTTTCATAGTAATAATGCCCATTGTGCCCCTTCATAATAGTAATGCACATTGTGCCCCCTTCATAGCAAGTGAAGCTCACTCCCCTGGACAGTTTGCTCTGCAGAACTCTGTGGGAGGAGCTTAGGCAAATTCATGGGTTGCAGGCTCCTCCCACACAGACCAGCAGTGCAATCTGTGCCTGCAGGCTGAATGGTGGAGCAGGGAGAAGTCTTCCTGCTTCACCATTCAGTGTGGGAGAGACGGAGCGCAGGGAGCTGAGTGACAGGACCGTAGCTCCTGGCGCTCCAGCAATGAGTGCCCCATCTGTATTGCTGGAAGCGCTCATTGCTTCTGGGCTCTGGCACCCCCCTAAGAGCGGGCACCCAGTGTGCCCCCCCCCCCCCCCCCTTAGCACGCCACTGCATGTCAATCAACAAAGAGTGGGAAGGGTTGGCAGTGGAAGCAGGAGGAACAAGGTTGCACAGAGTGACTTTGGCACGCCCCTATTGCATATAAAGGCTATGTACACTTTTGGGGGTCATTTCTTTTATTATTGCATTGTACTTATTTTGAGCTAAAAATCATTTTTTCAATTGGTCTTTATTAAAAATATAGATTCTCTTTTGTGTACATAGTTGAGATGCTCTAGTAGCAGCCTCTGCATTTTCTCTCTTTTCCATCAGTTGGGGAGATGACGGGCTCCTTATCTTTGCTCTCTGACATTATAAACACTCATTATATCTCAGTTCTTATCTGACTGAAAAGGATGTGGCTTAAATAAGTGTTTAGAGATAAGGTTTATTAGATGACTGGCACAAAGTGAAAGTACCAGTCACACAGCTAGAAAAATAGTTAACCCCTTGTGACAGAATAGCTCAATATTTTTAATAAAGCCCAATTGAAAATATGTTTTTAGGCAAAAATGAGTAAAATGCAATCATAAACAAAAATTGCCTCCAAAGGTGTACATAGCCTTTAATTGCTCATTTGCATATGGATTAAAAGTACTTTTTCTCCAGACTGATACAAAGGATCACCAGTTGAAAGATATCATTATCATGCAGATATCATACAGTTGGCCTAGGCCAGTGATGGCAAACCTTTTAGAGACTGAGTGCCCAAACTGCAACCCAAATCCCACCTATTTATTGCAAAGTGCCAACACGGCAATTTAACTTGAGTACTACAGTCCAATATTGTATATCTTCCATGTACTTTATAATTTAGCTATAATAGCCTGCCTACATCCAGTGCACCTCTAAAACTAACTGAAAAACACGATGTTGTATTGTCTTAGAAGGGTCTGGATGTGTGGACGTCAGATTGTGCCCCATAGAGGTTCCTTTTCTGATGCTCAACAGGACACTTATCGGTTCACTAAGGACAAAAAGCAGACAAACACATACAAGTCACTATAGACAATTTCTTAATGTAAAATCATGTTATGATATGATGCACACTAGTCCCTGCAAATACTGCACCTGACAGTGGGAAAAACGTCATCCAGATAAAAAGAGCTAATAAAAGGTCTAATATTTGGGATACTGATTAGGTATCTAATGCAATGGCCAGGTTCGAGGTGGCGCTGGGTCCCCCGGACACTGTTGAGGCATCATCAAGTGTTGCTGCTCTTCGGAGGGGATGGTAAGACGTGGTACAACTCAATGGCACCCTAGAAAATACAAACCGGATTCCAAAAAAGTTGGGACAATATACAAATCGTGAGTAATAAATGAATGCGATGATGTGGAGGTGCCAACTTCTAATATTTTATTCAGAATAGAACATAAATCACGGAACAAAAGTTTAAACTGAGAAAATGTACCATTTTAAGGGAAAAATATGTTGAATCAGAATTTCATTGTGTCAACAAATCCCCAAAAAGTTGGGACAAGGCCATTTTCACCACTGTGTGGCATCTCCCCTTCTTCTTACAACACTCAACAGACGTCTGGGGACCGAGGAGACCAGTTTCTCAAGTTTAGAAATAGGAATGCTCTCCCATTCTTGTCTAATACAGGCCTCTAACTGTTCAATCGTCTTGGGCCTTCTTTGTTGCACCTTCCTCTTTATGATGCGCCAAATGTTCTCTATAGGTGAAAGATCTGGACTGCAGACTGGCCATTTCAGTACCTGGATCCTTCTCCTACGCAGCCATGATGTTGTGATTGATGCAGAATGTGGTCTGGCATTATCTTGTTGAAAAATGCAGGGTCTTCCCTGAAAGAGATGACGTCTGGATGGGAGCATATGTTGTTCTAGAACCTGAATCTATTTTTCTGCATTGATGGTGCCTTTCCAGACATGCAAGCTGCCCATGCCACACGCAGTCATGCAACCCCATACCATCAGAGATGCAGGCTTCTGAACTGAGCGTTGATAACAACTTGGGTTGTCCTTGTCCTCTTTGGTCCGGATGACATGGCGTCCCAGATTTCCAAAAAAAACTTCGAATCGTGACTCGTCTGACCACAGAACAGTCTTCCATTTTGCCACACTCCATTTTAAATGATCCCTGGCCCAGTGAAAACGCCTGAGCTTGTGGATCTTGCTTAGAAATGGCTTCTTCTTTGAACTGTAGAGTTTCAGCTGGCAACGGCGGATGGCACGGTGGATTGTGTTCACTGACAATGGTTTCTGGAAGTATTCCTGAGCCCATTCTGTGATTTCCATTTACAGTAGCATTCCTGTTTGTGGTGCAGTGTCGTTTAAGGGCCCGGAGATCACAGGCATCCAGTATGGTTTTATGGCCTTGACCCTTACGCACAGAGATTGTTCCAGATTCTCTGAATCTTCGGATGATGTTATGCACAGTTGATGATGATAGATGCAAAGTCTTTGCAATTTTTCGCTGGGTAAAACCTTTCTGATATTGCTCCACTATCTTTCTGTGCAACATTGTGGGAATTGGTGATCCTCTACCCATCTTGGCTTCTGAGAGACACTGCCACTCTGAGAAGCTCTTTTTATACCCAATCATGTTGCCAATTGACCTAATTAGTGTTAATTGGTCTTCCAGCTCTTCGTTATGCTCAAATTTACTTTTTCCAGCCTCTTATTGCTATTTGTCCCAACTTTTTTGGGATTTGTTGACACCGTGAAAATTGGAATCAACGTATTTTTCCTTTAAAATGATACATTTACTCGGATTAAACGTTTGATCTGTCATCTACGTTCTATTACAAATAAAATATTGACATTTGCCATCTCCACATCATTGCATTCAGTTTTTATTCACAATTTGTTTAGTGTCCCAACTTTTTTGGAATCCGATTTGTAAGTACAGAGATTCCGGGTCTGCAGTAAGCCAGTATGCTTCTTTACTGGAGGAAATCAAGAGCAAAGCAATTCAGGCAAGACACTGGGTTGGCTTCTCCAGTCTCCTCCCTGGCAGAAGAAGGTTCTGTGCTGAGGAAAGGCCTAAGCTCGCTGTCCCCTTCTCTCTCAGAAGGCTGGTACCCTGGCTAAAGGCTGGTGGCTCAGGGTCTGTGACAAAGGCATTGGTATCCATGGTTTAAAGGGGTTATCCAATCCGTATAATGCCCCCCAAAATGGCCGGGCACCTCATACAGGTTATACTTACCCTGTTCCCCAGCACCTGCATGGCTCCTGATGTCCGCATGGCCGCCACTGCGTCTCCCCGTTGCAGGGATCATCAAAACATCCAGCGACTAGGGGGGACGTGTTAGCCAATAGCAGGCCACGACGGGAATAAGACTCCCTAGCCTCCTCTCCCCTAGAGGTATCCGGGCATTTTGGGAGTTATTATATGTCTAGTTGTTAATAAAGCACCGCAAGTATATTTTGTTCCAAGACATTTATGCTGGTCTAGTATTGATTATTTGTTTTATATATTTTTGGTGAATATATTTCTATAGTGTATAATTACATGTACCAGATGCAAGTAGAAGCTGTTAAAGGACCTAATGCTAGGCTTGGAAGAGAGCCGCTGCTGTTCAGGCATGTGAGTAGTGTGTTCTTGAGAAAGACATGTGTGTGCAGAGCTGAACAGCAGAGATCCAAAGTCTGCAGAGTGTGAAGGTGTGAACCAGCCACTGAGCATCCTCTGCATCCCACCGGGGGAAGCCCCAAAGATAGGGTCTGCTAGGGCCCAGCATAGTGTAGTGCAGGACGAGACAGCCACAGCTCAGAACAGTGCAACAGAATGTGAGTCAGCCTCGGACCAGGTGTCTCTGGAGAGATGATAGCATACCTCCCAACCATCCCGTATACAGTGGGACAGTCCCGGATTTCAGTGACTGGAGGAGGTATGTCCCGCTCTCAGGCAGCTGTCTCTGCCTCCATAGAAAGCAGAAACAGCTGCCTGTACTGTAGCTTCCTGCCCCATCATTCCTTCCCCTGTAGGCACTCCACACTGCTAGTCCTCCTCCTCCTACACACACCAGAAGCTCTGTGTATCCTGCTGCTGGGGAGATTATCAGAGGAACCAGGTGAGTATGTAGAGTTCGTTTTTTTTTAACTTCCTGTGAAGGGGGCACATATCTGGGCATATTACTGTGAGGGGGCACATATCAGGGCATATTACTGTGAAGGGGCACATATCAGGGCATATTACTGTGAGGGGGCACATATCAGGGCATATTACTGGGATGGGGAAAATATCTGGGCATATTACTGTGAGGGGCACATAACTGGGCATTTTACTCTGATGAGGCCTAAATATTTGCATAACTATGGTGAGGGGGCACATATGTGGACATACCTACTGTGAGGGGGAACATATGTGGGTATAACTACTGTGAAAGGGGCACATATCTGGGCATAACTACTGTGAGGGGGCACATATCAGGGTATATTACTGTGATGGGGTGCATATCTGGGCATATTACTGTAAGGGGCACATAATTGATGGAGCATATATCTTTGCATAACTACTGTGAGAGGGGACATATCAGGGCATGACTACTGTGAGGGGCACATATGTGGGCAAAACTACTGTGAGGGGCACATATCTGGACATAGCTACTGTGAGGCGGCACATATCTGGGCATAATCTGTGAAGGAGGCATAATGCTGGCATAACTACTGTGTGGTGGCATAAAGGGGGAATAATGACTATGTGAGTGCATTTAGGGGACTGAGTGGGAATAGGTGTATAGTTATGTTTTGGGCGAAGTTAGAGGTGTGGCCTAGTGCGGAAAAAAACTTGCCGCGGTGCACTTCTTCCTTCTTTTCAAAAGTTGGGAGGTATGTCATAGGTAGAGATAGATAGATAGATCTATATAAAGGATTGGTCGTCGATTTGAGGAACTGCAACCTGCTGTGGGAACTGCAGTACAGATTGTGAAAGTTTTACATGCCCTAGGTCAATTTGGAAGGATAGCAAAGTGTTTAGAAAGTGATCAGTAACTACTCCTACCATCATTGTTGTTCCCCATACACAGTTATTGGGAGAAGACTATACTGTGTTGGAACTGTGCCTGTTGCTGCTGTTGTATTGCAACACCCATCATCCTCAGTAAAGAGACTGTTCTTTGTCAACACTAAACTGGGCCTGGTCTTTGCCTCCCTGCTCCTAACCTCCTGCCCCCAAACAGCCCAGGGAGTGCGCCGAGAGAAGAAAAGGTGCGCCCTCCATTCACTGCATGGCCCCAGGGAGGGAGTACTACCACAAAAAAAAATATGGAATGCACACGGAAGGTATCCAAACTTTGTGAACTGTGAGTACTAATACCTGTTTCAGATCCAGAACCACCACTCCCATCCTCCCTGCGCCTCCCCTACAGCTCGCTGCACCTGTTATTTGCTAACTTTGTATGAGGCAGTTTCAACTACCTTACACATGTTGCAAACTTACTTAGTCTGGTGTTTTCTGGGAGGGACTTTTTTACTGTCATGCCTTTATATACCTTTAGTATCTCTGACTCCTTGCTGGGTATGTGCACTTGCTTACAAGGGCGGGGGCACCCCCGGGGACATTATAACTACTGGTCACTATAGGAGACATTTTAACTACTGGGACCAGTATAGGCGGCATTACAATTATTGGGGCACTACCAGCGACTTTTTAACTACTGGGCACTATAAGGGGACATTTTACCAACTGGGGACACTATAGGGGGCATTATGTGTACAGGAACTTTATAGCTACCAGTATACTATAGGGGGCATTATAAGTACTGGGGCACTATAGAGGGATCTTAATACTACTTGGGACTCTATAGGATGCCTTATTATAACAGTGCACACTACAAATAGTTCTTATTACTACTGGAGGCACTTTTAGGAAGGCATATTATTCTTGGGGGCTTTGTAGGGGATATTACTAAAGAGGGCACTCTGGGAGAGAATTAGTATTATTGGTGGGAGTCCATTTATATTAATATGGGGGCACTATCTGTTTAGTTCTATTATCTCTGCATTATAGTATTTAAGGGCATTGGGGAGTACAGTGGGCACATTATTGGGGGGGGGCATCAGGATAATATTGGTAGGGCATTAGGGTGGGGAGGATGATAGAATAGTCAAGAAACTAGGATATTTAACTCTGTAAACTCTGCAGAGACAAGACGTGGCTGGATGAAGTCATCATGGCTGAATGGAGAAGAGCAAAGAGAACTTCTACATCAGAAGAGAAGCCACCTGGGAGAAACTGAATGTGATAAGTATGTGATGTTATATAGTCCTGTATGTTTGGTAGCGCTGAATGTAATGTCCATCCAGCAAGTAAAATATGTTTTTAGTACTAGGAAGTGTGTGTCAGTGTGTGTAAGGGAAGGGGTGTTGGTTTGAGAATTTGGCACATATGCATTGAGGCCTGGGTCCCAGATCTTTTGAGACTCTAGCAATGGCCTTGCCCAGAACCCAATTAGTTCAGTATTTCCAAAGGCCACCTGCTGTACCCCCCTCCCATTTTTCTATATTATTTGGGTTGCAGCATTGTGTCACAAATCTCTACACAGTGATCTGCATGTATTATAATTATTGACCCCTTAACTCTGCAGAAAATAATCTAATAAATATTATGTATAGCTGGTTTCTATATATCATATTGGCAAAACATTGACAGCCAGTCAATGCACCAATAACTAGAGCCCTAAAGTGTCCGTGGTTCAGCAGTAGAGCCCCAGATTCTGGACTTTTTCAATGGGTCCATTTCCAGTCCTGTCAAGTCTCAACTGGTCCAGAAATGTGTATGGAGCATTAGGATTCTGATTAGACCTTCATAATTTAAGGTACTAATTATGTTTGCTTTATCTAGTAGCATCGACATCAAGAGTCATTGTATGAAGGACTGCGGCTGGCCTGTGTGGATCAATGTGGATGATACCACAATAAGGGTACTTGAAGGGCACTGTGACATTGGCTCTTTGGCTGGCAGTTCTATGTGGACACTGTGAGTGGTATGGGGCACTGTGGCTGGACCTCTTATGGAAGCATTGTGACTGACAGTGATATTGGGGCATTGGGTTATTTGGAAACTGTGGCTGACATTATGGCATTACAGGGTATTGTGGCTGATAGAGCTATAGAGATACTATTTCTGGCATAGTATTGGGGCCATTATGTTTGGCACTGTAATGTAGGCAATATGGTGACTCATGGAGCACTTTGGCTGGCACTATGATGGAGGCTTAGTGACTGGCACTGTAAGAGCGGAACTGATTTTGCCATGCTGTATAAACTTGCTGCTTTCTTTCCATCTCCAAAATCTGTAAGGCATGTAGTGAAATAATAGGATTGGTTAATGTTGCCTTAAGTATGATAAGGGGTTCTCAACCATCTTGAAGATAAAACACAAACCTAGTGACCGTCTGCAATTATAAGGATCGGACGTCATTTCCTTAAACTTCTGTTTTTTGGACGTAACCAAATATATGAATCATTTAATGACCATAATTAATGAATAACATTATTGTAACATCATAACATGGGAAAATAAGATGAGAACAGACAGTTCCTACGTCCTCCTCTGCGATTTTCATTGCATGTCACCATCTTATCTGATGCTAAGTATAAGTAGGCTGACGTGGTGATAATGATGACTAAGATGAACATAGAAATTACATATAGGAGTTCTCCACCCGGGCAATCTCAAGCTGAGCACAATTTATTCCCCTGGGTGAACCATTATGCACTGCTCATTCAAATCAATGGGTGTCTAAGTAATACAGGACCGGACAGGTTTCCCAGAGATAGATATGATTTGAGTAACTGTTCTCTACTCCGGCCAAGTGATGAAGATCCTGATCAGAGGACCCACCTCAATTTACTCAGAATGCCATAATAGTGTATTTGAAAATGGGTTTTCCAAACTGGACAACTCCTTTAAATATACTATATTGCTGATTATATTTTATTTCACGTTCTTGGGAGTGGAGTGGGGGGGGGGGTTGCCTCGAGTAGTATTTTGACTATGGTATCGAGAATTACAATTATTACTTTGTTGAACTTGTTTCTGTCTTTGAACCTCTTAGAAACAATATCACTTTGTAATTTTGGTTCTCATCAGACCCACCCCCTGCCTGCTTCTGGGCTCAGGTTATTCTCATGGTGCCTCTCTGTTGCTGAAATGACCATCTGCTCTAATGTGCTGTGTGTGACTGCGTCTCTCTAATTAGTGATTTTGTTTTATTTCAACATCTGCACTTCCTAACAGGGGAATCACTACAGCTCCTTTCTGTGTCCGCTTAGCCCTGCATTCTCCTCATAGACATTTTATCGTGAGTCATTTATAAGCCGACAAATAGAGCATCAAAGCTTCTCCAAATCTTGAGATTCTAGAACCTGGTGAATTGATTCCACCATCTCCACCTGGAGCTAAGGAACTTCATTGTGATGTCACATCAATAGTACATAGCAATACTGTTTTTATTTGGCAGCTTGTCCCTTGTCCTTACGATGCTCTAAATGCACTGGCCTTATTAGAGTTCGGTTAGGCTTTTAGTATTTATGATGGAAATAATAGTGGTTACAAGTCAGAATTCCTCAGTATTTATTTGCGAACTAGCTGAAAACAAAGATTTTTAACACACATTAAAGTGTGAACTTTTTTTCTAATATCTGAGATATGATTTCTTGATGTTACGGGCCCCAATGCTCAGGCTGCACTGCTGAAGATTGAAGATGTCCATGAACTACAAGCTAACTCGAACTTTCTGAGTGTTTGGGCATCCACTTGACAAATGAGGTTCAATGTGGATAAATGTAAAGTTATGTATCTATCTAATAATCTACATCAGGGCTGGGACAAGGCCATTTGGTGCCCAGGGCGAAGATGGCAAACTGCGCCCCCCCCCCCCCCCCCCCCCCGTTTTTAAGAAAGAATCAATGTTGTTTCAAAACAAGAATATACTTAAAGCAATAGAACAAAGGACTGTGGGACTTTGAAAGTCACAGACACTATAAAGTTCCCCCCCATCATCATGTGCCAGTATAAAGTCCCCCCCATCATCATGTGCCAGTTTTGTAATAAGCCCCCCCAATGTGCCAGTAACACTATTGTAAAAAAAACCAAAAAAAAACCACTTATACTTACCTAAGTGTCAGCGATGCGATGCAGCCTCTTCCTGTGTCCCACGCTGTAATGTAAGGCTCAGGCGGCACGATGACGTCATTGCGCCGGCCTCTGATAGGCTGCCGGCCTAGTGCCTGCAGCCAGGGGCGTACATAAAAATCACTGGGCCCCATAGCAGGAATCTAAATTGGGCCCCCATTCCCCTTTTATAGCCCCTCCCTTTGTTCCATGAACTATTCTTGCTGCTGCGTTTTATAATTTATGCCATCAGGGCCGGAATGGGATTACAAAACAGCCCTGGCACACAAAAGAGGTATAATAGATGCAGATGTATATTATATACAGCAGTGTACAGTTATGTGAGGTACGCGGTATAATAGATGCAGTGTGTACAGGTATATAGTATATTCCCTAGTGTTCTGATATGTGAGGTACAGGGTATAATAGATGCAGTGTGTACAGGTATATAGTATATACAGCAGTGTACTGATATGTGAGGTACGGGGTATAATATATGCAGTGTATACAGTATATACAGTAGTGTAATATGTGAGGTACGAGGTATAATAGATGCAGTGTGTACAGGTATATAGTAAATACAGCAGTGTATTGACACCTCGTACCTCACATATTAGTACACTGCTGTATATACTATATATCTGTACACACTGCATCTATTATACCTCGTACCTCACATATATAGTATATACAGAAGTGTACTGATATCTGTACACACAGCATCTATTATACCTCATACCTCACATATCAGTGCACTGCGGTATATACTATATATCTGTACATATTGCATGTATAATACTGTGTAATATATGCAGTGTGTGTGCATGTATGTGTGTGTATGTATATATATATATATATATATATATATACAGAGCAGTGTATTGATGTGACACATAGAAGGTATAATACTGTAGATGCAGTGTTTATAGAAATATGTGGTCAGTTATGCATTATAGTCACTGTGAGGTACATGAGGTAGTGGTAACTGTCTGAAGTAGTATACATGAGTGAGCAATGAGTAAAAACAGGGCATGGAGGGGGGGGGGGGGGGTAAATGATGAAAAGTGGAGGACCTCCTCTTACCTCTCCATTCCAGTCTGTATGGATCAATACAGAGCTGCTTGTGAACTTTTAATACTTGCTGTTAGGGGTTGAAGGACCTGTGATGATGTCATCACAGGTCCTGGCAGATGTACCTTTGAAACCTAGGAACTACACCATTTTTGGTGCAGTTCCTTTGCTAGATTCTGCAGGACCTGTGATGTTGAAGATGATGTCATCACAGGTCCTGGCAGATGCACTGTTCTAACCTGGGAACTACACTTTACACTGTGCAGTTCCCTTACAGGACCTGTGATGACATCATCAAAGGTCCTTTAGCTTTAGAAAGGTAAACAGGAGTAATTGGGGGGCGGGGCCTCTCCTCCACTTCGGTGCCTGCCTGCAGCCTATCAGAGGAAAGGGAAGGGACACGCCTCTCCCTCCCCTGCACCTCCGCTGGCACAGACAGTTTACAATGGAGATGAGCGCAATGGAAGCGCTCATCTCCCTGTGCCCGGCGGCGGCTGCTCACTTGGGGGGGGTCATTTTAGTTGGGGGGGCACATGGGGGGGCACAGCATGATGTAGGGGGGGCCGTGGCCCCCTCTGGCCCCCCCCTGGCGACGCCACTGCTGCTGGCACTTCACCTGCGCCCCCCTCCTGTCCGCAAATGGTAGCGCCCAGGGCACCCGCTCCTTCGGCCCCTGCCTTGTACCGGCCCTGATCTACATGCACCATATGTCCTAGGAGGAGTAACACTGGGAGAGTTGCAACGAGCCTCTGAGGAGCCAGTGTAGCGGATGGGAGTAGTAGTGGCCCTGATGTAGTGTTATAGTGTCACAGTGTCCTACAGTACTTCAGGCCGTCGCTCCCTGGGGTCCGTTGCAGTGAAAGTTATAGTACTGAAGAATGAGGCCAGAGTTAAACGTAACAAAGTCCTTTTTATTAAGTGCAACGTAGAACTAAAAATACATACAGTAGCAGCAGACTTTAGTGGAAATCTTCTCTGGCACCAGCTGAGGAAGTATGGTTGTCGGGTGGGTGGCTGCAATTCAGCGCTTAGATGATACTGGCCTAGAGGGTGATGATGTCGGAGCAGCTATCCCTCACCTTTTGGCAGTGTCTTCAGTATGGTTATGGAGAATAGGTGCTATATTTCCCAGCTCTTGGGCAGGATCTTGAGAATTGGTGCTCTAGAAGCTACTTCCCAATTCTCTGACAGTAGAGGGATATCTGGATCCTGACTCTCAGAAATGAATCCACACATATGAGCTACTTCCCTATTCCGGAGTTGGTGCTCTACAGGCTGCTTACCTACTCACCCCCACTATAAGGACAGGATTTGGGTGTATTTGTAGATCATAGACTAAATAAAAGCATATAATGTCAAACAGCTGCTTCTAAGGCAAGCAGAATACTGTCATATATCAAACGAGGCATGGACTTGTCAGGGACAGGGACGTAATATTACCACTTTACAAAGTTGTGGAATATGCAGCTCAGTTATGGGCACCAGTTCACAGAAAGGATGCCCTGGAGCTGAAAAAGTCAAAAAGAAAGGTGACTAAGTTGATAAAGAGCATGGAGGGTCTTAGTTATGAGGTGGAATTAAAAGAATTACATTTCTTTAGTCTTGAGAAGGGGTGTCTAAGGGGGAACATGATTGACCTATATAAATGTGTAAAAGGCCTGTACAAAGTATATGGTGAAAAGCTGTTCCATATAAAATACCCTCAAATGATAAGGGGCCACTGATTCCTACTGGAGAAGAAGTTCAATCCCCAGAGCCCATTACCATAAGAACTGTGAATCTGTGGAACATAGAATCTGTGGAAAATACTTCAGGGGTGCAGTGTGGTGGCAAATTAATTTATGGACAGCAGTGTGGGGGCAAAATATTTAATGGGAGTGCAGTGTGGGTGCAAATTACTTCATGGGAGTGCAGTGTGGGGGCAAATTACTTCATGGGAGTGCAGTGTGGCGGAAATTACTATACAGGGCAGTGTGGGGGAACTTCTTCACTGAAGTTCGGGTTTGGGTTAGGTGCTCTGTATATTTTATTATTTTTCCTTATAACATGGTTATAAGGGAAAATAATAGCATTCTTAATAAAGAATGCTTACTAAAATGTGGCTTTAGGGGTTAAAAAAATAAATAAAAATTAACTCACCTCATCCTGTTGTTTGCGCAGTCGGCATCTTCTTCTTTCTTGTTTATTCAGGACCTGCCAAAGGACCTTTGATGACATAATCTTCTATCTTCATTCAGCAGGACCTGCGCTGACGTCACCGCGCTCACCACGTGGTGAGCGCGATTACATCATGAAAGGTCCTTTTGCAGGTCCTGAAAGAAGAAGCAAGAAGACGATGCCAGCTGCGTGAACAACAAGATGAGGTGAGTTATTATTATTATTTTTTTAACCCCTAAAGCCACATTTTATTAAGCATTTGGATTAAGAATGCTATTATTTTCCCTTATAACCATGTTAATAATACAGTAAATTTTATCAATTTACTTACATAATCTCCTAGAAACCATACGTGAAAATTGCACCGCATCTGCACTTGCTTGCGGATGCTTGCGATTTTCACGCAGACCCATTCATTTCTATGGGGCCTGCGTTGCGTGAAAAACGCAGAATACAGAACAAGCTGCGATTTTCACGCAACGCACAAGTGATGCGTGAAAATCACCACTCATCTGAACAGCCCCATTGAAGTGAATGGGTCCAGATTCAGTGCGGGTGCAATGCGTTCACCTCACGCATTGCACCCACGCTGAATTTTCGCCAGTGTGAAAGGGGCCTAGGAACGGGGATACAGTTGAATATAGAGAGATGAGTGCTTCCATTTACCTTGGCCCTGCCACCGCTTAGAATGGGCCCCCCTCCCACGCTGGGCCCCTGTGCAGCTGAACTGGCTGCACAGGCAGTATGTCCGCCCTGAGTGGACCAACACCAGCATATAACTCGGCTTCCCAAACCACCAGTGACTGTGGAAACTTCACACTGGACCTCAAGCAACTTGGATTGTGCGCCTCTCCAATTTTCCTCCAGACTCTGGGACCTTGATTTCTAAATGAAATGCAAAATGTACTTTAATCTGAAAATGGGACTTTGCACTGCTGAGCAATAGTTCAGTCCTTTTTCTCCTTAGCCCAGGTCAGGCGCTTCTGACATTGTCTCTGGGTCATGAGTGGGATGACACAAGGAATTTAACAGTTGTAGCCCATGTCCTGGATACGTCTGTGTGTGGTGGCTCTTAAAGCACTAACTCCAGTCGCAGTCCACCCCTTGTGAATCTCCCCTAAATTCTTGAATGGCCTTTTCTTGACAATCCTTTCAAGGCTGTGGTTATCCCTGTTGCTTGTGCACCTTTTTCTAACACACTTTTTCCTTCAACTAAACTTTCCATTATTGTGCTTGGACACTGTGAACAGCCAGCTTCTTTAGCAATAACCTTTTGTGGCTTACCCTCCTTGTGGAGGATGTCAATGACTATCTTTTGGACAACTGTCAAGTCAGCAGTCTTCCCCAGGATTTTGTAGCCTACTGAACCAGCCTGAGGGACCACTTAAAAGTGATGTACACTTTTGAGGGCAATTTTTTATTATTGCATTTTACTCATTTGTCCTAAAAAAATAATTTTTTCAAATGGTCTTTATTAAAAATATTCAGCTGTTCTGTCACAAAGGGTTAACTGTCTAGCTGTATGAATTGTACTTTTATTGTGACTTTGTGCCGGCCATCTACCAAACCTTATCTCTAAATTACTAAAAGGTCATAAACACTCTTTTAAGCCACATTCTTATCAGTAAGAGCTATTATGAGTGTTTAGGAGGTCAGAGATCAGAGATTGGGAACCGTCAGCTGAACTGTCTGATGGAAAACAGTAAAAATACAATTCATGCTACTAAAGAATCTCAAGGCTATACAGAGAAAGAGGCTCAACATTTTTAATAAAGACCAATTGAAAAAAAAGATGAGTAAAATGCAATAATAATAAAAAAAAGTTGCCTCCAATGGTGTATGTAGCCTTTGACCCCTTCCCGACATATGAAGTAATAGTACGTACTAATACGTCATGCTGAACGGGTGAGCACCGGAGCAATGTGCGCAGAATATAGAACATGGTGCGATTTTCATGCAACGCACAAGTGATAGCCGGGCCCCTGCTGTATCCGCCAGTATCTTCTTTTACATTGGCTGACCGCGGCATTGAAGGTGTTTGCAGTCAGTCAGGGTCTCCATCGGTCCCCGCTCTGCGGTGATGGGGACCCAATGGGTAAGTAGGCAGCCCCTGGCTGTGTCTCCTAGGCATCTGTCAGTGTATTACAGTAAAACAGGCAATGCATTACAATACATTTTACATCGCAGTCTGCGATGTATCAGCTGGAGGGGGGGCCGGTGTCATGCAAATGCGGCGGGGCCGGTGCGGTCACTGTACTCCGGCCCCGCCGCTCACTCACTTCCTTAATGCCTAAACCTTTTATAATAATAACTTTAATTGAAATTCCGATCCCCAGCCCCATCTGTACTACTTACTAAATGTCCTGTAGCAGGCAGAGCGGGCGGCCGGCCGTAACTCACTGATGTCACGTGCCAGCGCCGCCTACTTCATTCATAAAGTAGGCGGCGCAGGCATGTGAGATCAGTGAGTTACGGCCGCCCGCCCGCCTGCTCTGCCTGCTACAGGACATTTAGTAAGTAGTACAGATGGGGCTAGGGATTGGAACTTCAATTAAAGTTATTATTATAAAAGGTTTAGGCATTAAGGAAGTGAGTGTGCGGCGGGGCCGGAGTACAGTGACCGCAACGGCCCCACCGCATTTGCATGCCACCGACCCCTCCCACAGGTTTAGCTCCGGTATATTAGGGCATCTGTGGATGCCACTATTATGGGGTGGGGGAAATGTGGATGGCACTGTTATGGGGTGGGGGATCTGTGGGTGACACATATATAGCAGTGCCATCCACAGATCCACCCCCCATAACAGTGCCATCCACAGATCCCCCTCCATAACAGTTCCATCCACAGATCACCCCCCCCATAACAGTGCCATCCACAGATCACCCCCCCATAACAGTGCCATCCACAGATCACCCCACCATAACAGTGCCATCCACAGCTCCCCCCCATAACAGTGCCCCCCTCAGATCCCCCCATAACAGTTCCATTCACAGATCCCCCATAACAGTGCCCCCCACAGATCCCCATAACAGTGCCATCCACAGATCCCCCCCATAACAGTGCCACCCACAGATCCCCCCATAACAGTGCCACCCACAGATCCCCCCATAACAGTGCCACCCACAGATCCCCCCATAACAGTGCCACCCACAGATCCCCCCATAACAGTGCCATCCACAGATCCCCATAATAGTGTCATGCACAGACCACCATTAGTTCAAAACCTACCAAAAGCACACCTTTTGGTTAAAAAACTTTTTTTCTTATTTTCCTCCTCAAAAACCTAGGTGCGTCTTATGGGCCAGTGCGTCTTTTAGGGCGAAAAATACGGTAATGCATTGTAGAGGGGATCAGACCTCCAAAAACTGAAGTCCCAGAGTGGGACAAAAATAAAGTAGAAAAAAGTTTAAAAAAAAGTGTTTTTAAATCATAAAAAAATAAAGTTTCACGTGAAAAACAAACGCTCCTTTCTCCTAAAGTTGTAAAAAAAACAAAAAAAAAAACAGACATATTAGGTATCGCCACGTGTGTAACGACCGGCTCTATAAAAATCTTAAATAATCTACCCCATCAGATAAATACCGCAAAAAAACATCACAAAAAGTGCAATAGCAAGCGATCAAAAAGTCATGTGTACCCCAAAATAGTACCAATCACCTCATCCCTCAAAAAATGAGCCCCTACATAAGAAAAGAAATATGGCTTTCAGAAAATGGAGACACTGAAAAATATCAGGTATTGCCACGCCCGTAACTACCGGCTCTATAAAAATATCACATAATCCACCACATCAGGTGAACGCCGTAAAAAAATAAAAACTGTGGCAAAAAAAAAAAAAATTGTCACTTGACATCACAAAAAGTGCAATAACAAGTGATCAAAAAGTTATATGTACCCCAAAATAGTACCAATCAAACTGTCACTTCATCCCACAAAAAATAATCCCCTATATAAGGCAATCAGCCAAAAAATAAAAAAATATGTCTTTCAGGAAGTCGAAACACTAAAACATCATTTTTGCTTTCATTGTGTAAAACTTAAATAAATAAAAAAAAAGTATAGATATTAGGTATCACTGCGTCTGTAACAACCTGCTCTATAAAAATCATATGATCTACCCCTAAAGTCAATGCCGTCAAAAAACTTTGACGGCAATTTTGACAACCAATTTTTGACAACCAAAACTTTGACAACCAATTTTTGTTCACCTTGCCCCAAAAGTATAATACTGAATGATCAAAAAATCATATATACTCCAAAATGGTACCAATAAAAATGGCAAATCTTCCTGCAAAAAATTATCCCTTGCACAAGACAATTGGCCAAAAAATAAAAAATAAATATGGCTTTCAAAAAATGGAGACACAAAAACATGATTTAAAAATATATATTTTTATTATGTAAAACTGAAACAAACAAAAAATAGCCATATTTGATATCATTGCGTCTGTAACAACCTGCTCTATAAAAATAGCACATGATCTAACTTGTGAAATTGTAAAAAAAAAAAAAATATGTGCTTGAACAGCCATTTTTTGGGTTGCCTTGCCTCATAAAAAGCAATCACAAATCATATGCACCCCAAAATAGTATCAATAAAACTGGCACCTTATCATGTAGTTTCCAAAATGGGGTCACTTTTTGGGAGTTTTTACTGTAAGGGTGCATCAGGGGGGCTTCAAATGGGACATGGTGTCTAAGAACTAGTCCAGCAAAATCTGCCTTCCAAAAGCCATACGTCGCTCCTTTCCATCTGCGCCCTGCCATGTGTCCTTACATCAGTTTACAACCATATGTTGGGTGTTTCTGTAAACTGCAGAATCAGGTAATAGATATTGAGTTTTGTTTGGCTGTTAATCCTTGATGTGTTGCAGAAAAAAATGGATTAAAATGGAAAATCTGCCAAAAAAGTGAAGTTCTGAAATTTCATCTCCATTTTCCTTTAATCCTTGTCGAACACCTAAAGGGTTAGCAAAGTTTGTAAAATCAGTTTTGAATAACTTGAGGGGTGAAATTTGTAAAATGGGGTCATTTATTGGTAGTTTCTACTATGTAATGCCCACAAAGTGACTTCATAACTGAACTGTTCCTTAAAATGGAAATTTTATTAAAAATTTTAAGAATTTCTTCTAAAGTTCTGAGCCTTCTAACATCCTAAAAAATAAAATGACATTTTGAAAATGATGCCAACATAAAGTAGACATATGGGGAATGTAAAGTAATAACTATTTTATGAGGTATCACTATCTGTTTTAAAAGCAGAAAAATTGAAATTTTGAAAATTACAATGTTTTCCAAAATTTTGGTAAATTTTTGAATTGTTCATAAATAAATGTGAAATATATTGACTCAAATTTACCACTGTCATGAAGTACAAGGTGTCACAAGAAAACAGTCTCAGAATGGCTTGGATAAGTAAAAGTGTTCCGAAGTTATTACCACATAAACTGACACATGTCAGATTTGCAAAAAATGGACAGGGCAGGAGGGTGAAAACTGGCCCAGGGTAGAAGGGGTTAAAGGCTTAGGAAATCTTTGCAGTTGTTTTGTGTTGCTTATCTGAGTGGAGTGTGACACAATGAGTCTACAATATTAACTTTTTCACAATATTCTAATTTTCTGAGATACTGACTTTTGGGTTTTCATATGCCATAATCATCGACAAGCTTGAAATAGACCACTCTGCGTGTAATAAATCTATATAATATATGAGTTTCACTTTTTGAATTGAATTACTGAAATAAACTAACTTTTAAATGATATTCTAATTTATTCAGCGCTCAGTAACCTGTGTGTGGAATGATGACATAATACTACAGGGAGTGCAGAATTATTAGGCAAGTTGTATTTTTGAGGATTCATTTTATTATTGAACAACCATGTTCTCAATGAACCCAAAAAACTCATTAATATCAAAGCTGAATATTTTTGGAATTAGTTTTTAGTTTGTTTTTAGTTTTAGCTATTTTAGGGGGATATCTGTGTGTGCAGGTGACTATTACTGTGCATAATTATTAGGCAACTTAACAAAAAACAAATATATACCCATTTCAATTATTTATTTTTACCAGTGAAACCAATATAACATCTCAACATTCACAAATATACATTTCTGACATTCAAAAACAAAACAAAAACAAATCAGTGACCAATATAGCCACCTTTCTTTGCAAGGACACTCAAAAGCCTGCCATCCATGGATTCTGTCAGTGTTTTGATCTGTTCACCATCAACATTGCGTGCAGCAGCAACCACAGCCTCCCAGACACTGTTCAGAGAGGTGTACTGTTTTCCCTCCTTGTAAATCTCACATTTGATGATGGACCACAGGTTCTCAATGGGGTTCAGATCAGGTGAACAAGGAGGCCATTTCATTAGATTTTCTTCTTTTATACCCTTTCTTGCCAGCCACGCTGTGGAGTACTTGGACACATGTGATGGAGCATTGTCCTGCATGAAAATCATGTTTTTCTTAAAGGATGCAGACTTCTTCCTGTACCACTGCTTGAAGAAGGTGTCTTCCAGAAACTGGCAGTAGGACTGGGAGTTGAGCTTGACTCCATCCTCAACCCGAAAAGGCCCCACAAGCTCATCTTTGATGATACCAGCCCAAACCAGTACTCCACCTCCACCTTGCTGGCGTCTGAGTCGGACTGGAGCTCTCTGCCCTTTACCAATCCAGCCACGGGCCCATCCATCTGGCCCATCAAGACTCACTCTCATTTCATCAGTCCATAAAACCTTAGAAAATCAGTCTTGAGATATTTCTTGGCCCAGTCTTGACGTTTCAGCTTGTGTGTCTTGTTCAGTGGTGGTCGTCTTTCAGCCTTTCTTACCTTGGCCATGTCTCTGAGTATTGCACACCTTGTGCTTTTGGGCACTCCAGTGATGTTGCAGCTCTGAAATATGGCCAAACTGGTGGCAAGTGGCATCTTGGCAGCTGCACGCTTGACTTTTCTCAGTTTATGGGCAGTTATTTTGCGCCTTGGTTTTTCCACACGCTTCTTGCGACCCTGTTGACTATTTTGAATGAAACGCTTGATTGTTCGATGATCACGCTTCAGAAGCTTTGCAATTTTAAGAGTGCTGCATCCCTCTGCAAGATATCTCACTATTTTTGACTTTTCTGAGCCTGTCAAGTCCTTCTTTTGACCCATTTTGTCAAAGGAAAGGAAGTTGCCTAATAATTATGCACACCTAATATAGGGTGTTGATGTCATTAGACCACACCCCTTCTCATTACAGAGATGCACATCACCTAATATGCTTAATTGGTAGTAGGCTTTCGAGCCTATACAGCTTGGAGTAAGACAACATGCATAAAGAGGATGATGTGGTCAAAATACTCATTTGCCTAATAATTCTGCACTCCCTGTATAATGATACATACATGTGTTCTGCATAACTGTGGGTCCTCTGTTAGGCCCAATATGCTATATGCCAGTACCACTGTAACGGGGTGCCGAAGGCACACTCGGTCTCCCATCAGCCGCAGACCTGCTGCTTAGCTTTGGGAGCGAGGATCTGTGTTTGACCTCGTTCCCAGGGCAGCTTTGCTAGCTGGGAGGCTCCCTGCTCCTAGGTCTTCCTTGAGCACCGAGCTGATCACTCGGTGCTCGACTGGTCGGTCTGTCAGTCATGTGACGCTGGCCACGTCACATGACCCTCACTCCCCACTATAAATACAGGCAGCCTGCTGGCCACAGGTTGCCTGTTAATTTATGTTCCTGGCAGTTGTTGGATACCTGTGTACTTACCTGATCCTGTTCCCTGACGATCCTTTGCCTGCTCCTCCTGTACTGCGCATCCTTCCTGGTATATTTTTTTTTAAATCAAATCGTTTTTATTGAACAATAAATACATAGTATACCATAAAACAATACGTTGTATTTTCCTTTCTTTACTTTATCCACCGTGTGGAATCAGTGAACAACAGTAATCATAGAGATACCAACACACAGTTTTATCACGTACCTATATATTACGTGTACACATGCTAAAACAAATATTTTGGACATAGAATTACCAATATCTTAACCTTCCCAACATCCCTCCCCCCCTCACCCTGCCCTAACCCCCCCTACCCTAACAACTGGTCTTGACCATCACGAGCCTATATAACCACATGAGTATGAGATAACCATTCACTCCACATTTTGTCAAACTTCTGAGGACACCCTCTCTTCACATACACCCCTTTCTCAAGTATCAGCATGTCATGCACCTTCCGTTCAAACTCACTCAGTGTAGGCGGACTTCCCTGGATCCATCTCATAGCAATCAGTTTCCTGGCCACATATAGCAATCTCCCCACAGCTACCTTAACCGTTTCAGTCTCTCCAGTCTCAGACACATACCCAAGAATACACACCTTAGGATCTTTTTGAATTTTCAATGTCAGTTTGCTATTAATCATATTCCTAATATCCTCCCAATAATTACCAACTACTGGACAAGACCACAGCATATGCAACAAGTCTGCACCATCTTCCATACACTTTGGACACTTGTCATCACTTCTCACTCCTATCTTTTTTAGGAACACCGGTGTTTTGTACACTCTATGTATGATAAATAGTTGGGACAGTTTGCCCTGTTCACTCAAGGACACCTTGGGGACTCCTTCCAATATATCTTCCCACTTATCCTTAGACATATCTCCCACGTCAGCCTCCCATTTTTTCATTCTTGAAAGCGGATACCCCTCTAAGAATTTTTCCAGTAAAAGAGCGTACACCTGTGATATTAACCCTCTTTTTCCCCCACCTGTCGGAAGAACAAGCTTATGAACCACCTCCATTTGAGCTATCTCACATCCTTTCCGCAACGTGACCTCAAGGGCATGCCTTATTTGAAGATATTTATAGAACCACTCCCTAGGGATATTAAATTCCTGCTGCAGGTTTTGAAATGACTTACATATCTTGTCCTTAATTAATTGGCCAATTCTCGTCACTCCATAAGTTTCCCAGTTCCTAAGTCCTGGTATGGCAAATAGTTCTGGCAACAAGTGGTTCTTTCCAATAGGAGAAAGTTCACTATTACCACCCACTCCTCTTAGCTGCTTCACTTTTGCCCAAACTTTTTTCATAAGTTCAATAAGAGGGAGTTTTTCCCTCCCTGCATGCATTCCTGAGCCTTCCAGAATGCCCATGAGGTCACGACTGCCCAGCCAATGCTGCAATATCTGCCCAGTCATGTCCGGTGCTTGCAGATCAATCCATCCCTTAAAATGGGAAGCCAAAAAATAAATCCATGTGTTAGGGACAGCTAGGCCCCCTTCCAACTTAGAATACTGTAATGTCTCCAGTTTGATCCTAGCCTGCCCATACTTCCAAGTAAGATCTCTAAATATAGAGTGAATTTTCTTGAATCTATCCAGAGGGATCCATACGGGAGCATTATTCAGTACATATAGCAACTGGGGCATCATAACCATTTTTAAAAGGTTAACTCTACCTACCACCGAAAGAAAGAGTCTACACCATGACCTCACTTTAAGCCTAAAAGTAGCCAGCAATGGGGACAGATTAAGTTCTTCAAAATCCGATAGCCTCGGTGTTATATGCAATCCCAGATATTTAAATTTATCCACCCAGGGCACCAAACTATCTACTTGTCTGCCTGCCAGGGCCTGCCCATCAATTGGCATCAAAGAGGATTTTTGCCAATTTATCCGAAGTCCAGAAAAGCTACCAAATCTGTCAATCAATGCCATGGCCGCATCCAGGGACGCACCAGTATCGCCCATGAAAAGTAGAGTGTCATCAGCGTACATAGCCACTTTATTGTGCAGCCCGCCGTATCTAAACCCCTCTATACTTGTTGATAAGCGAATATGCGCCGCAAGCGGCTCTATTGCAAGAGCAAACAATAAGGGCGACAATGGGCATCCCTGCCTGGAGCCCCTGGCAAGGGGAAAACAATCTGACAACCCTCCATTAGCTCTAATTCTCGCCTTAGGACTAGAATACAGGACCTGTACCCACTGAATGAACCGCTCACCAAAGCCCATAGTTCTCAGGACCCCCCACAAATACCTCCATTCCACACTGTCAAACGCCTTAGCGGCGTCAAGCGCAACCAAGGCCCTGTCTCCACTGTTATCCGCCGGAATATTTAAACTAGTGTACAGCCTACGAAGATTAATAGCCGTCGATTTCCCTGGCATAAACCCCGTCTGATCCGGGTGTACTATGGTCAGAATCACCTTGGACAGCCTGTTCGCCAACACCTTCGCCAGGAGCTTAACATCAGCCGTGAGAAGTGAAATTGGCCTGTAGGAATCCGGTATTTTAGGATCCTTTCCAGGTTTAGGTATAACCACAATTATAGCTTCCTGCATCGAATGTGGTAACGAACCTGCCTCCAATGAGTGCTCAAGCACCTTAAGTAATTCAGGGAGTAATATCCCCTGCAGCTTTTTGTATACCTCTACTGGGAGACCATCAGCTCCAGGCGCCTTACCACTTGCCATGTCCCCAAGTGCAGCTTCCAGTTCCTCAAGTGTAATCGGCTCCTCCAGCCTTTCTCTATCCTCTTCTGACAGCACCGATAACTGTGCCTCCCCTAGGAAATCATTCAGAGCCTCATCAGAACTAGATCCAGTGGAAGTATATAGAGATACATAAAAGCTTTTTAGAATATCTAATATTCCTTTTGTGTCCTGGCTACTGTTCCCCATGTCAACTCTCAGTTCCTGAATGCAAGAGGAGCCCCTCTGGGCCTGCGAGACCACCGACAACAAATGACCCACCTTCTCTCCTTCATCAAAAGATCTGACGATAAAAGCTTCTCTTTCTATCTGCGGCCTGGACTAAATGACATCTCAGCTGCTCCTGAGCTACCGCCAGCGCCTCACTACTAACCGTGGTGGGGGATCTACTAAACTCTCTCTCAGCCTCAGCCACTAGTACATGCGCCTTAACATCCGCCTCCCTGGATCTGGATTTATGCTTGTGAATTTCTTTCATCAAAACTCCCCTCAGGAATGCTTTCATGGCGTCCCATACACCTGGTATCGAAGCCGACCCTGTATTGATATCAAAAAATTCCTTAATTTCCAGAGAAATCCCAGACAGGTCACCCAACACATTCAGCCAATGAGAATTACACTTCCACAGCCTCGGTCCCTGTCTGAGCACCCCCAGGCACAAGTCAATCTGCACCAGAGAATGGTCCGACAACGACCGAGGATGATAAACGACATCCTTAACCAATGGTAGCATTATGTCGTTAACAAGGGCCAAATCTATACGCGATAGCGAATGGTGCGTGGCTGATCTACACGAGAATTCACGCTTATCTGGGTTACGCAATCTCCATACATCCTGTACTCCTACTTCACCCAAAATATTCCTGAGAGCCGCACTCCCCGGTGAACCACCTGCTCCTTCCACCCGGCATCTATCTAGGGAGTCATTCAACGTGCAATTGAAGTCCCCTACCAATAGCCACGGCAATCCAGGGAAGTCCGCCACAAAGCCCATGATCTCTCTTATTAATGGGGAAGCAAACGGTGGAGGCACATACACAGACACCAGCACCACCTGTATTCCATCCACCTTACACACAACACACACATATCTACCCTCAGCATCCACACAATCCTGCATATGTTCATACCTAATACTACTATGCACAATCATACTTACACCTCTAGAATGAGAGGAATGAGTTGAATGTAACGCATAGATCACCCAATTTTTACTCATCCAGTGTAAATTTTCTCCAGTCAAATGCGTTTCCTGAAGGCAACATATAGCCGGCTGAAACCGTCCCAAGTATTGAAAAATGCACTGCCTTTTCCGTGCATCCGCCATCCCTCTCACATTCCAACTTAAGACTCTAATTACCTGTGACATGGTAAAACATCAAACCATATTTGAATCTCACAGCCCACTCGGACAACATTTGCTCATAGTTCAAGACCTTAACCCTTCCCCCCAACCTTCTCCCTGCCCCCCCCCCCACCCCCCTCCCTCCCTCTCATAGTCAGGTTACTGTAACTGGGGATCACTGTCCCCTCAGTATCCACTTCACACATTAAAACAGGGCAATCCGAGAGCAACCTGCCCCCCAACCTACAATAAACATAACAGTTTATAACACATTTCCTCAGGTAGAGAATCCTCCCCACATCTGAGAAATACATTTTACTTTCTTTACCGCCTGCTCCCTCCTCAGGAACTACCATGTGGTAGCATTACATAATACACTCCTTAACTGGTGCAACATTTAAAGCAATCCTAGAGTGCAAATGCATATATAAAGTGAACAAATGAAACCATATATCTGCCTCCTTCAAGTGTCCAGGGCTCCACTTCTCAATTGTCGCTCGTGGACGTCCAGCCACTGCGCCGCCTCCTCCGGATCTTCAAAAAATCTGGTGGATCCCAATGCCACCACACGCAGTTTAGCAGGAAACAGCATAGCGTACTGGACTTGTAGAGCTCTCAGCCTTTTCTTTATATCCATAAATCTACTTCGCCTCCGCTGCACTTCGTTGGAATAATCCGGAAATATGGACACTTTAACCCCATTCAGGACCATCTCCTCATTGTCCCTTGATTGCCGCAGGATAGTGTCCCGGTCTTTAAAATGCAGGATCTTCGTCAGTATGGGACGGGGAGGTCTGCCAGGCGGAAGCGGCCGCATGGGGACTCTGTGCGCCCGCTCCACCGCATATAAGGAAGATAGACCTTTTTCATTAAATAGTTGATGCAACCATTTTTCCACAAATTCGGTGGCATTATCCCCCTCCGTCTTCTCTGGCATACCCACAATCCGCAGGTTATTCCTTCTGGACCTGTTCTCCAGATCATCTGTTTTGGCGTATAAAGCAGCTATATCTTTAGCAGTTGTTTTTGCCGCCATTTGCAAAGGCTGAATAACGTCCTCAATGGTGGACACCCTCTTCTCCAATTCAGAGGTGCGTTCTGAAATTTTGTGTAGGTCATGCCTAATTAAAGACACATCCGACCTCAGGCTGCCAACTTGCACTGTAAGCACCTTCAGTGTGCTGTTACAACTGGCCACAGCGGCCATGATATCTTTTAAAGTAGGCTCTGCATCAACCACAGCTTTAGGGCCTACCGCGTCTTTTGCCGGCCGTGCAGGGGTTAATGGCGGCCAATTCACCGCATCTAGGGCCTCCCCATCGGTGGATCCATCCTCCTGTCCAGAGGAGGTATGAGCGTCCATCTCCTTTCCCTCGGCCCAGTCTCCCACATCGCTATCCATGCGAGCAAACCTGCTCAGCTTTGCGGCCGCAGTCTGGCTCAGCTTGGGCTGTAAGGCCGGCCCCTCTTCTTCCTCGGCGCCATGCCGGCTCACCTCTGGCCTGTCGGATCGCGGCCCTTTACCGGACTTCCTCGGCATGTCGGCGCTCAGAAATTTACCACAGCACCCTCCTGTCGCCTCTCAACCACCAGGTAAGGAAGGATCAGCAATTTAGGGGGTTGCTACCACTCTAAAGTCAGGATATCTGCAGGAGCTCAGTGCGGTGCGACCTACTCCATGCGCTCTCAGGCCACGCCCCCCCCCCCCCTTCCTGGTATATTGACCTCGGCTTCCACCTGACTATTCTTTGCGGACTCCTTTGGTACTTCTCGACTCTCCTGGTATTTATGACCCTGGCTTCTCCTGACCTTTCTTTGCTTATCACTCCTCTTGGTTTTGACCCGGTCCGTTAACTATCCATTATTTGTCTTGTCTGTCCTTCCCGCACGTATACTAAGTTAGGGACTGCCGTCCAGTTGTCCCCTGTCATCAGGACTCGTGAGGCAAGTAGGCAGGGCCAGGGGTGAGGGTGGAGCGCAGTGGTCACTATCCTCCACCCTGTGTGTGTGTGTACGTGACCGTTACAACCACGTTACTAGGAACATAGATAGGTCTTGTCTTCATATGTTGAGTAGTTTCTTTGGCTGCCATCAATCTCTTATCTCCTTGAGGAATGCCTTAGAGATGTACTATGTTAATAATAAATTCACTTTGACACACAACACCTGAGGACATAAAAGAAAGATATTTTATATCATGATAAAGCAAACAGATTTCAGAAGCTTCCGACTTCTGCCTCATTGCACCACAATGAGTTGATAATCCAGGACATTCAGAAAAGACAAAGTTCTGGATTGTTGGACTCTACACATGACAAGAAGGTTTAATAATTGTCTCCAGGTTGTATGCTCTGCTCTTCGACCTTGGACCTTGAATTTTCTGTTCTTCATTTTCACATTGTCACACTGTGAGTTCGGCAAATACACATACATTTTTTTCCTCAATGCTGTATGTTTTGATCCTCCATTGCATGTTCTGACCCTTCATATTGGCTCGTTACTTTCTAGGGGCAGGGCTCTTTCACTTTGCATGTTGTGCCTAAACTCACAATGGGGAAGCTTTACTGAATGATGTCTAAAACTTCAACAGTACAAATCCTGGTGACATTTCATTGGGCATGCAAAAAAAGTGTCTGAGACACTTAGTAAATGTGGTGAATGGCCTCTGTAAGCAGGGCCGGTACAAGGCAGGGGCCGAAGGAGCGGGTGCCCTGGGCGCTACCATTTGCGGACAGGAGGGGGGCGCAGGTGAAGTGCCAGCAGCAGTGGCGTCGCCAGGGGGGGGCCAGAGGGGGCCACGGCCCCCCCTACATCATGCTGTGCCCCCCCATGTGCCCCCCCAACTAAAATGACCCCCCCCCCCCCCAAGTGAGCAGCCGCCGCCGGGCACAGGGAGATGAGCGCTTCCATTGCGCTCATCTCCATTGTAAACTGTCTGTGCCAGCGGAGGTGCAGGGGAGGGAGAGGCGTGTCCCTTCCCTTTCCTCTGATAGGCTGCAGGCAGGCACCGAAGTGGAGGAGAGGCCCCGCCCCCTAATTACTCCTGTTTACCTTTCTAAAGCTAAAGGACCTTTGATGATGTCATCACAGGTCCTGTAAGGGAACTGCACAGTGTAAAGTGTAGTTCCCAGGTTAGAACAGTGCATCTGCCAGGACCTGTGATGACATCATCTTCAACATCACAGGTCCTGCAGAATCTAGCAAAGGAACTGCACCAAAAATGGTGTAGTTCCTAGGTTTCAAAGGTACATCTGCCAGGACCTGTGATGACATCATCACAGGTCCTTCAACCCCTAACAGCAAGTATTAAAAGTTCACAAGCAGCTCTGTATTGATCCATACAGACTGGAATGGAGAGGTAAGAGGAGGTCCTCCACTTTTCATCATTTACCCCCCCCCCCCCCCCTCCATGCCCTGTTTTTACTCATTGCTCACTCATGTATACTACTTCAGACAGTTACCACTACCTCATGTACCTCACAGTGACTATAATGCATAACTGACCACATATTTCTATAAACACTGCATCTACAGTATTATACCTTCTATGTGTCACATCAATACACTGCTCTGTATATATATATATATATATATACACACACATACATGCACACACACTGCATATATTACACAGTATTATACATGCAATATGTACAGATATATAGTATATACCGCAGTGCACTGATATGTGAGGTATGAGGTATAATAGATGCTGTGTGTACAGATATCAGTACACTTCTGTATATACTATATATGTGAGGTACGAGGTATAATAGATGCAGTGTGTACAGATATATAGTATATACAGCAGTGTACTGATATGTGAGGTACGAGGTGTCAATACACTGCTGTATTTACTATATACCTGTACACACTGCATCTATTATACCTCGTACCTCACATATTACACTACTGTATATACTGTATACACTGCATATATTATACCCCGTACCTCACATATCAGTACACTGCTGTATATACTATATACCTGTACACACTGCATCTATTATACCCTGTACCTCACATATCAGAACACTAGGGAATATACTATATACCTGTACACACTGCATCTATTATACCGCGTACCTCACATAACTGTACACTGCTGTATATAATATACATCTGCATCTATTATACCTCTTTTGTGTGCCAGGGCTGTTTTGTAATCCCATTCCGGCCCTGATGGCATAAATTATAAAACGCAGCAGCAAGAATAGTTCATGGAACAAAGGGAGGGGCTATAAAAGGGGAATGGGGGCCCAATTTAGATTCCTGCTATGGGGCCCAGTGATTTTTATGTACGCCCCTGGCTGCAGGCACTAGGCCGGCAGCCTATCAGAGGCCGGCGCAATGACGTCATCGTGCCGCCTGAGCCTTACATTACAGCGTGGGACACAGGAAGAGGCTGCATCGCATCGCTGACACTTAGGTAAGTATAAGTGTTTTTTTTTTGTTTTTTTTTACAATAGTGTTACTGGCACATTGGGGGGGCTTATTACAAAACTGGCACATGATGATGGGGGGGACTTTATACTGGCACATGATGATGGGGGGGAACTTTATAGTGTCTGTGACTTTCAAAGTCCCACAGTCCTTTGTTCTATTGCTTTAAGTATATTCTTGTTTTGAAACAACATTGATTCTTTCTTAAAAACGGGGGGGGGGGGGGGGGGGGGCGCAGTTTGCCATCTTCGCCCTGGGCACCAAATGGCCTTGTCCCAGCCCTGTCTGTAAGCCAGAAGTCTGGTACATTTGCAATAGTAAATCTGCTGATATGTGTTCTCCTACAGATTGTATGTTCTCTTTACTGTTGTATGTTCTCCTCATTACATGGTCTGCTCCTGGGCATTCCATGTTCCCTTCCTCCATGTTGTATGTTTAGCTCCTCCAACTTTTGCTTTGTTCTCTTTTATATGTTCTTCTCCTCTCTGTATGCTATTCTCCTTCTCTAATTTGCATGTTCTCCATCTCCATATTATTTTTTTCTTGTCTTCCACATTGTGTTCTTCGCTTCCTTCATACTGTATGTTTTCTTCAAAATTATTTGTCCTAGTCCTCCACACTTTAATTTCACCTCAACATTTCATGTTCTTCTCCACAGTGTATGTTCTCCTCAACATTGTATGTTCTTCTCCTCCTCCACATGATGTGTTCTTCTTCTCCACATTGTATTTTCTTGTCCACATTATATATCCTTCTACTCCCCATTTTATGTTCTTTTTCTCCATATTGTATATTCTTCCACTCAACAAATGCAAAGAATCAGCTCACCATGTTGAAGTGAAGTTGCACAGGTGCAGGGACATGCCCAGAGATCAGCAGCAAATTGAATAAACATTCTTGAGAAGTCTTCTCCTCCACCACATTGCATGTTCTTCTTGCTCACATCATATGTTCTCCTCTACAATGTCATACAGTATGTTCTGCTCTGCCATTGCATGTTCTGATCCTCCACGTTGATTCCTTTACATCATGCTGCTGTTCCACAACACATGTTCTGCCCATCTTCCTCTACCTTACACATTTTGCTTCTCTTTATTCTCCACTTTATAAACTACCACATCCCCCTGTACTGTAGCCACAGATTTGCAAGCACAGAACATTTGTAAATCAAATTAGAAAAAGATTGGATACTATAAATTGATCTGATGAACTAATATCAATCTAATTACTCCCATTATCACATAATTGAAAAAAATTAATGAAGGTGTTCAGGCACATATACTGAGAGTTGTAGTTGTCCAAGGTCTGGACACAGCAGGAAGTAAATAATATATATATATATTTTTCCTGACCTCTCTTGCTCCTGAAGGTGCTCATGGTAGTTTAGCTGTGGGTCCCATGGTTACTTTTCATGCTCCTGGATATAATTTTAACTCAGTCTCTATTAGATGTGCTTGGTTATTATTTTATTCAGATTTACCTAAGCCCTGTATCAACAATCAAGATTTATGGAGAAGAAGAAGGGATGAGGGTGGAATACAGGTGATCTTGGTGAAGAGCAAACCCAGTTTGATAAAATATGGGGCCCTGAGCAACAAGTAGAGTAGGGCCCCATGATTTCATATTTCTAGACAATTTCTCTCTTAGTTTCAAATTACCTGTATATAAAACCACTATTTTGAGCTCATATAGTACTGCCATACAATGCCAAAGTAATGAGAGGGTTAATGGTAATCTGTAGGGTTAATAACAAAGCCTATAGTGGTTTAGGGTAGTGATGGTTTAGGGAAGTGGTGGAGTAAATAGTAGAGTCCCTGGTAGTTCAGGGCAGTAAAGATTTATATGTTAAACTCTCAGGATGACGGCCCCTGGGGGCCCCAAGTGCCCAGCTTTCTACCCCCCTAAAACCATACCTGGAGCAGAGACAAGGGAAAAGGAGAGAGAGAGAAGGATGGAGAGGAGACAGAGACAATATACAGAATATCAAAGCAAAGACATAATTAAGCCTGCAGACCAGGAGGAAACCATATAAAACACACACGTCACATAGTATCATCTCATGTATACAACTGATATAATACATAGGACATATGAAAATTCTGTCCGAAGAAGAGAAGTAGCCAATGGGTATAGTGTGAGTGGGCTGGCATCCCTGGTGGGGCATGAGATATAAGGAGAGGAGTATAGCACAGTCCTGGAAGACTCCACAAGGGCAGAAGAAGCAGGGAGATGCATTACAAGCGCAGCGCCTGCCTGGGATTACTCATGATGCTCGTTTTCTGCAAGGAGCAAGTGAGAGCCAAGCCGATGAGCAGCCTGCAGGTGAGAGCCATGCTTCATGTCATGCTGTAGGCTACATCGTTTTCATCAGAGAAGAATATGATGAAGAGGTAGTCCCTGTATTGTCCAACCTGTGGCTCTCCAGCTGTTGTGAAACCACTACTGCCAGCATCCCCTGACAGTATGAAGGGATGCTGAGAGCTGTACTCTCACAATAGCTGGAGAGACCACTGCCTTAGACAATAAAATGTGTCCAGGATCTGACCAGGAGTTTAAGAGAAAAGAGGAGCTGTTGCCCATAGCAACCAAACAGATTTCATGTTTAGCAACCTGATAGGTTGCTATGGGCAACTGCTCTTTGCTACAGCTTTAACAAATTTCAGGGTCACAATGGGTTAAATACGTAATTCCATACCATGGAGAGCACTGGGAGGTGAGGATAAAGCATCGTTGTTGCCCCTAATCATTGCATCCATCAAGGTGATCAAACTGTCAGTTGCTGTGGACCAGCACTTTCTTTTAATTTGTTTTTTGATGCTTCCCTTCCCCCACCGCGACTAAAACTAATATTTTGTCTTCTATTCAGACTCTTCTTTCTGCAAATGCAGCAGAGCTGTGCGTGTAAGCTGTAGTTGTTGAGTTTGTTATTCAGCATAACTCAGAATCATGCGACATCTGTGGTTTTACACAGGACAGAGTCAGCTCTGCTACATCTGTACAGGATACATTGATGATGATAGCACATATTAACCATTTGCTCTTGTAGAGTTTGTCCAGGTTATTGGAGGACAACTTTGACCGCCCTTATGGGTCTGATGAAAGTGACCATGGGGAGTTGGTACCGACTGACTCACTGGACCAGCTGAACCCTGACAACCGGTGGAACAAAAACAGGGTTGACCCAATGGAAGGCTCCCACATAAATGAAATCACCCTGCAGCAGCTGCTCAGCGACCCCGCAGGCGCCTCCAGAAGATTCCAGCAAAGGAGCAAGAAGGGCTTTTCGAGGGGATGCTTTGGGGTAAAGCTGGACAGGATAGGGGCACTCAGTGGGCTTGGCTGCTGAAGCATCACGGTGAGTTGGTCTAAAATCCCATGAGGTTACTTCAATATACTACAGTAGTCAGAGCATGCTGGGCATTGTAGTTTCATAGGAGAGGAACAAGTTACATAGATAGAAAGATAGATAGAGATAGATATGAGATAGATAGAAGATAGATAGATATATAGATAGATAAATAGATATAGATGATAGATATAGATATAGAGATAGATAGATAATAGATATAGATAGATTGATAGATTGATAAATATATATAGATAGAATAGATATGAGATAGATAGACAGATAGATAGATAGATAATAGACAGATAGATAGATAGGAGATAGATAGATGATAGATAGGAACATTTTATGGATTTATCAGTCTTTGGTTTAGTATTATTGGAGGTATTTTCCGCTGCCAGTTTCTGGACATACTCCTGCGTAACATCCAGATCCCTTTATCTCTTTTGTCCCCTTGATCTATTAGACTTGTTCCTTTCCAGCAGTAACTGACAGCCTGGCAGTAATTACCGCTGTCCAGGGTGCTGACACATGCGGTGCCCTTCAGCTGCCCCTGCTGGGAAGGGTTAAGTGCGGGGTCATGAAGGGATTTAATATCCAACGAGAACATCACTAATGATGTTCCACAGAGGCCGGCATCCAGCATGTCATTATATCATGTGACATCTGCAATTCACAGCAGGCTCCACACACCCGGCCTAGGCGTTCACCAGGGGACAGCAGAGAAGTTTGAGAGATGGGTCTTTTTTTATTTCTTTATTTTTTTTCAATAAAGGAGGATCTCAAACTTTTCTACTGTTAATTGCCGAGCGGAGCCAAACTAAAGCTATGTTAGTCAGATGTAGCAGAGCCAAACTCTATAGGGGTCATTTATCAAACTGGTGTAAAGTAGAACTGACTTCGTTGCCCATAGCAACCAATTAGATTCCACCTTACATTGGAAAATGAAAGGCGGAAGCTGGTTGGTTGCTATGGGCAACTAAATCAGTTCTACTTTACACCAGTTTGATAAATGACCCCCTATGTGTCCTGTTGCATAGTTGACAGAGCCAAACTTGCTGAATATAGCAGAACTAATCTTTATTACAAGTGTCCTAGACTAGTCTTCTACCCAAGGCAAAAGGAAGTGATGGTTGCCCTTTAAGAGATTCACGGGGGTAATCTATAGATATGGTTGCCATCGGTTACCACTGTTACTACAGTATTTGCACTAATTATTATAATACTATAATAGTTCCCCTGTCTCCCCCATCTTCCCTCAGACTTCCATGTGCTGGTCATTATCCTGCTCCTCAACCAACGCTCTGTTATTTGCCGGTAATGTCCATCGTGCTTCTACCATCGCCCGGTCACTGCTTTTGTCTTTTCTCCAAGCCACACAGAATGGTCGTATGTTGGCAGACCCATAACTAGACATTTATTTTGGACTCTGTTCCCCAAAGAGCCCTGTACATTGTAACTTGTTGATGTGTCAATAAAGTTGTTTCCAAGTTTGTAGTCCCGTTTTCTGTTTAAAGGAACATGACACTAAAAATGCAAACCTTCGCCGGTAACTGGCTGCGCTTCTGTTCTCTTAAGACACAACCAGCGACTCCAACTCACCTGTACTGTCTAGTGGAGTCTAATGTATTTTGTAATCTACTTCCTGTCACGAGCTTAGCTGCTGCCATATCTTCCCTCATGTTTTACACTGCAGCTCTCCTTCAAAGTGTCACAGCTTGGATCAGTGACTCTAGTGTCTGTTGGAGTCTGAGGTAGGCTGAAATCCACCTTCTGTCTCTCCAGAGGCCCAGGGCTCTGCTGCCTCCTCCCTACTTTAACTGCTGCCCATAGGAAAGAGCCCGGAGACCTTCTTAAATGTAGGGCATGATGTATTATGTGACATTTGGATACATTATTATTTCCAGCCCAGTACAGCAGACACTTCTGAGCACTGTTCCTGATAAGATGCTCAGACACTACGGACCCCCAAAGATATAATCATTAACCCCTTTAACATCTTAAGCTATCAGCGATCCTGGTATTAACCCCTGCTTTAACCTAGATGACAATGAAAAAGAGCATTACCCCTTTCAGGGTCCTAGCCCACCAGGGAGGTCTACAATATCCTACCTATACCACCAATGTTCATTATTATAATTATCATTAATATTCAGTATTAGGGCTCATGCACACGAACGTTGTTTGGAGGTCCACATCCAAGACTTATTCACTTTAATTGGGCCACAAAAGATGCAGACATTCCGTGACCCCGCTAAAGAATAGAACATGTCCTATTCTTGTCCATTTTGCGGACAAGAATAGGCATTTCTATAATCAGCGGCCCTTTCTGTTCCGCAAATAGCAGAATGCACACAGATGGCATCTGTGTTTTGCGGATCTGCAATTGGTGGACCGCAAAACACGGCGCGGTTGTGTGCATGAGCCCTTAGGGCTCGTTCACACGAACGTGTGAAGCTCGTGCCCCTGCTGTGGACCGCAAATTGCAGTCCGTAATGCACGGGCACCATCCGTAGGGCAGGCGCATGAGGATCGCAGACCCATTCACTTGAGTGGGTCCGCGATCCTTCCGTTCCGCAAAAAGATAGAGCAAGTTCTATCTTTTTGCGGTGCGGAAGCACGGAACGGAACCCCAGAAAGCACCCCGTAGTGCTTCTGTAGTGTTCTGCTCCGTTCTTCTGTTCCGCATCTCTGGATTTGAATGGCTCCGCATCCGTGATGCGGAATGGCCACGGAACAGTGCCTGTGTTTTGCGGGTCCGCAATACGGCAACGGGCATCACACGTTCGTGTGAACGAGTCCTTAATCCCATAATTATCCAGGGCCGTCGAAATCTCGCACCTGCAGCAATCATTCACGGTTCACATGCACAGTAAGGACGTCAAATGCCAGGTCAAGAGCAGGCACTAGACTTTGAACAACTGGCACGGGTGTACGACTTCATAGCCAGCACTGTTGATGCAGAGGAAGCCTGGCCCTGTCAATGGACCCAGGGGGGTAAGTGGTGGAGTGATTGCACACTGACAGGTGACATCCTACCCATGCTGCACGGGGGTCCATATCTGCATAAAGATAAAAAGAAGAATTTTATAAAGAAATGTTTGATATTGGGCACCAGCCCTACAAGGCAGTATGGTTAGTTGGGAACTGATTAGACTGCTGTCTATGGTGCCAGCGACCTACCTTCAATAGAGGGGACCCATAACAAAGATCAGCTGGGCTCCTATTATAATGGTGGTACACCTAGTAAAGAAGAGACTAGTGTTTGTTTCCCCTTCCAAAACCTTTCCATGGCCCTTGGGCCAATTCTCCAGCCCTCAGTTCTAACAATGCAGTTTGGCGGTAGAGGGAAGTCCTACAAAGGTTCCTGCCATCCAGTAGCAAAGGGCATGGAATCAGCCAAGGCGTGGAGTCCCTCTGTGGTAGGTACACCCTCGTAAGGGGCTTCCAGAAAAGAAAAGGCAATATAGTAATAAAAATTATGGTTAAACATAAAAAAGTAGAAAATGTGACTTGAAATGTCAGGAGAAGGATTGGGTTTATCAGCTCCAGCAGACGGAGAGGGCTGCAGCTGAAATCACGTTTTTTCCTTTGTTCCTGTATAATGTGAAGATGTCAGAATGAGGGATGGATATTTCTTTTGTCTCTTTTTAATTAAGTAATTGGCAATATAAGAGGGAGAATCCTAATCTTTCAGTGTAAGGATGTGAGCTGCAGGGCCTGGGTCTCATCACTCACATCAGGTGAACTGTGGGAATGTTCTCCGGATATCAATTAAATGCATCATCTGATAATGACTCATCCCGGGTGATCCACCTTCTGTTTATGTTTCTGGATGGTTGCATTTGCTTTGAAATGCTGTCCCTAGAATGCCCCCCCCCCCCCCCCCCCCCACCCAAAAAAAAACTGGCAAGGCCATTCTGAATGCTCTGTGAGGCTGACAAGATAATTACACATACAAATGCTGCTTATGGAAGTCTGTATTCTGCAAATGTGGTCCAGGCATACATATATGTATGTATTTTTCATATTTTCCATGACACTAACTATATTTTAAAGAAAAGTTAAAATACAAGGCCTAAAAGATGTCACGACATCCCGTCTTTTTAGAGCAACTTCATGGGCCATAGAGACAATGGTCTGGAGGGGACCTCATTGACTTCTATGGGAGAGTTTTCTAGGCATGCCCTGTGGCCTGTGCAGAGATCAGGAAGGAGGAGATAAGTTTTGATATCACCAATTGTGAATGATGGATCCTATGTTATCTATGCAACGGTGATATCAGTCATTGTAATCCTGACTGTGATGATAATAAGATGACTACTGAAACATTACCTGTACAGAACAGGAATGCTTGACAAATTATTCGTCCAAAAACTGCACATTTTTTAATATAGTGACTCAAATAAAATGAAATTAAAAATTAAAAAAAAAAAGTTTAACATAAAAACGTGATTTAAACAATATGTCATTTTATGATTAAACATTCTCTTGAAATTTACTAAAACTATGAGCAGAAAGTAGGAAATATCAGCCCTCTCACCACTAAGGCCCCTTTCACACAGGCGAGATTTCCGCGCAGGTGCAATGCACCGGCACTAATTCCGGACCCATTCACTTCACTGGGGCTTCTGAATGAAGATAAAAGATCCTTCTATCTTCATTCAGCAGGACCTGCGCTCACATGGTGAGCGTGATTATGTCATCAAAGGTCCTTTTGCAGGTCCTGAAAGAAGAAGAAAGAAGACGATGCCGGCTGCGCGATCAAGTGGATGAGGTGAGTTAATTATTATTATTTTTTTAACCCTCAATTGACATTATACTTAGCATTCTGTATTAAACAATGCCATTATGTTATAATGAAAAATAATAAAATCTACAGAACACCTAACCCAAACCCGAACTTCAGTGAAGAAGTCCGGGTTCGGGTCTGGGTACCACATTCAGTTTTTTCTCACGCGCGTGCAAAACGCATTGCACTCGCGCGGAAAAAACTGAACATCAGGACGCAATCGCAGACAAAACTGACTGCAATTGCGTGCCTACTCGCGCGGGTTTCCCGCAATGCACCCTGAAGGGGGCCTAAGATAATCATCAATGGAAGTACAGGGGTTTGATGTGGTATATTTCCATGTAAGAACCTCAGTAAATAGGTTTCAGCAAGTTTTTGGTTGTGCTTTGCATGCAGTGGTACACAGCACTGCCCCCATGAAGTGCCAGACTGCTCCTATGTAGAACTCCCCTGAACCATATATGTAGTGCTAGGGTTCTCCTTTACCACTGTTAGGCTAGTGCCCTCATCCCAGCTGCCAATAGAGCTTATAGGTGATTTAAAACACCCTGGTCTGAACAGCCCTCTCTAAGTTACTGAAGTTATGCACTAACTTCCAGACCTCTCAGATTGGTGAGACCTGTTTTAGTGATCATACTTACCTGATCCCCAGTGCTGTCCCGGCTCATTTGTTCTTCGGCCTCTGCTGCTTGTCTCAGGTTCCTCTATGTAAACTTCTGCAGTCAATCACTGGCCGCTGCTCCCCTTGGCATCATGTCAAATGGTCAAATGACACAACGGGAGCACATCACTGCGTGGCCAGTGACTGACTGCAGCAGCGTCAAACCGGAAGTATACATGGAAGGACCAGAAACAAGCAGTGGAGGCCAGGGTACGAATGAGCTGGGATCCAGCACGTTCAGATAAGTATGATCACCAATAGAGATGAGCGAATTTCATGTTATGAAATTCGTACACGCTTCGTTCGGTGGTAAAAACAGAATTGCGTTATGGATTCCGTTACCACGGACCATAACGCAATTCTATGACGGAATCCATAACGGAATGCCTTTAGAGGCTTTCCGTTATTCATTCCGTCATAATAGAAGTCTATTGGCTACATAATGGATCCGTTCCATTTCCGTTACGCAGGAGAGGACTCCCCTGCACAACGGAAACGGGACGGATCCGTTTTGCAGCCCATAGACCTCTATTATGACAGAATGCATAACGGAATGCCTCTAAAGGCATTCCGTTATGCATTCCGTCATAAAATTGCGTTATGGTCCGTGGTAACGGAATCCATAATTAAATTCTGCTTTTACCACCAAAGAAAGCGTGAACAAATTTCTAAATATGAAATTCGCTCATCTCTAATCACCAACGCCGGTCAGCTAGTCTGAGAGGTCTGGAAATTAGGGCACAACCCCTTTAAACCTTAAATCCCTGATATTACATTTGTCATTATCAGGGCCACGCTAATATTACAACTAACCTTCTTCCTGTAATGTATGAGTCAACCAAACAGAAAAACAAGAATCTTCCACTTATGAAAAATCTTTTATTGATAAATGGCGATGATAGCTGATGGCATCGGATTATAATACAAGAGGTCCAGTAAGTCCAGGATCACGCACAGTCCACGATAGGACAATTATCTGAACATTAAGAAACACAAATCTTGTTACGGGCAACCTCGATGCCTTCTCCCCTCTTCCTCCCCGTGTGTTTATTGTTATACATTGTTTATTTTGTCAGTTTGTAACATCATTAGCTTTTGCCTGTAGCACTGAACTGTCCCACTGCCTACAGCGCAAAATAAATAAGTATTGCTTTCTTGGCTGCTGAGGTCAAGATCATGCAAACAGATATACTGTTTATATTAATGCAATGTCTCGCCAAGTGGGTTCTGGGGAACTCCAACATTTCATCCAGGGGTCTATCAGGTTCCAGAAGAACTGGGCATTATAAAGATCTTTGTCCTGCTCGCAACTATATCACTCGTTATAAGGAGGGGCTTCCTTCGTCAGTGTCTTTCATGGTTAACGTGAGCTCCATTTTTCTGATACAGGGCTCTAAATCCTCCACAAAGACATAGAGTTTAAAACTACAATTATTTCTGCCTGTAGCCACCACTAGGGTAACCACCATGTATGGTCCATAAGTTGAACTGAATGGTAAAATACTTTGCAGTAAGCTCCCCCTAGTGGTGGCTGCAGACAGGCTGAACTGTGTCAACTGACTAGGTAGGTATATGCAATGTATGTGTAGCATTTTACCAGAAAACACATTGGGGTAATTTTCAAAGTCTTTACTCCAGGGTTTTGACATTAAAAAGTCACAACCTTTGGCACAAATGACATATTGTGCAATTTAAAAAAAATATATTTATACTCCTCAACATGTTTAAGTGGGTGGAGCTTAACTAAAGGACGGGCCACTATGACCTGTCCTAGCACATTGAAAATACTTACACAAAAAACTGCCATCAATTATAACTAGCTCCTAGATGGGATAGGTTTCAGTTTCTGGTGCATGGACAGCAGAAGATAATAATTTATAATAATGAATTGGTCGCATCTTCCTCCAGTGGGCTTTATACTAAGACTGGTGTTGGAAATGCCAATCTTTAGTTAATGAGTCCTTGAATCACTTTAAGGATTTAGGATATTGGCTTAGAAGGAAGACCTTCATGATGCCCCCTTCTTCTCTGAGAACCTTGACGAACCATTGATAAAATAACGTTTCCCAGAACTCACAATATGCCATCTATGTGCATGCCAACATCCATTATCCCAAAAATGTATATTTACTTTTGACACTATGGGCAGATTTACTATTGAAAATGCTGCATTTTTTGGCGCATTTTGGGCCAAAAAACTAGCATACATGCTTTACATCTGATTTACCAACTGTTTTACACACTCTTCTAAGCATTTTATACTGCACCAACAAGGGGGCATGGCTTTGCAGGAAACGGGCATGACTTCATTGGAAAGGGACGTGCCCTAAATGCGGCTAAGTGCGCCAAAATGTTGGTGCATTTTTGGAGTAAAACGATGTCTACTTATAAGTGGTGTAAACTTAGATTGTTTTCTTTTGGCACACATACGAAGTTCTAGTATAAATCAGGTGCAGGATTTACAATACTTCAAATTTACAAAGGTCCATGCACCAGATTAGTAAATTTGTCTAATATTAAGACTGTGATTGGTATTCTTAGACAGTGCAAAGTGCACTACTATAGTGAATCTGCTCCCATATCCTTAAGAGGTCCTAGCTTTGCGTCAGTGAGACAGAGCACCAAATACTTTGTGTAGACATCTAGAGAGGAAAAGATGAAATTCTTGCTGCCTGCATTCACCACTAGAGGGAGCTTAGGATCTTACTGCATACTGTTTGGGGCAATTTTTTATCATTACATTCTGCTTACTTTAAGCTAAAATAATGAAAAAAATATATATTTTTGCAGCTTTCACTTTCAGTTTACCTGCAGAATATTGGTTTCTGCTTCACAGTGAATCTAAGAGCTGCTCTGATGGTTCAGTCTTTAATTCTTATCTGTACTTTTCTGGCAGCTCATAAATACCGATTATAGTTAAATTCATATCAGTTTAATGAGTTAGCGGTCAGGAGTTCAGAGATAAAGTGACTGAGCCATCAGACCAGCTCTCTGATGGATTCACTTTGAAGCAGAAAGCAACAGATGCAGTGAAAATGGAAGCTAACTAAGACTCCTTCCTCAGTGGCCACTGAGGAAGGAGTCTTAGTTAACTCCAAAACGCGTATGGTGAAGGATAACCCCATGAAATCAAGCATATAACTGGGATATTGAAGCGCTTCAAGTCGACTATAAGGAGAGGAATCGGTATCGAAAATTTGGTAGGAAAAATTGGAGATTTTCCTAGCTATTGTAATGGAAAATATGGATTTTATTGAAGACAGGAGGCGAGCATTGTGCATAACTTTCTTTACTACTCCCATTAGCAGCAAGAATAAGTATTACAACAGGTGAAAGAAGTTTTTTCAAAACAGGTAGTAAATATGTAAATGAGGAAGTCCAGGTAGCCAATCA
Source organism: Bufo bufo (assembly GCF_905171765.1). Taxonomy (NCBI): domain Eukaryota; kingdom Metazoa; phylum Chordata; class Amphibia; order Anura; family Bufonidae; genus Bufo; species Bufo bufo. The sequence goes on along the minus strand of NC_053389.1, from coordinate 150,199,930 downwards.
GTGATCCTCTTAGTGTATAAATCATGGTGTTGGTATAGATTCTGCCTCTTTCTTGATGGCTTGAGATGTAGTAAGTAGAATTAAATGGATCTTGAGTATAAACAGAATGTAGAATAAATCTGGAGGGAACAAAACCGGAATAACAGGAACATTCGATGGTCGCTGAAGGATTGAGGAAATTGAAGATATTCTAGTATGCTATGGAAAGAGAAAATATATATACAATTAGGGTTGGGTTAATAGGGGGGGACAATGCTCGCCTCCTGTCTTCAATAAAATCCATATTTTCCGTTACAATAGCTAGGTAAATCTCCAATTTTATTGCGACAGGAGGCTCCCATTGTGCAAGTTTAAAGCTAAATGTATATCAAAAGTCACAAATGTAGTTTATATGATAGACATGGATACATGAGAATCCGGTTTAAAATAAAAAGTTTTAAAAGTGGATTCTGAAGACCAATCCGCGGCCTTCAAAATCTCAGAGAGGGAAGCTCCTTTTTGGAATGCTTTAGTGGAAACCGCTCCTCGAAGAGAATGTAGGCCAAAGATTGCTGTATCAATTCCTGCCATTTGCATGGTTAGTTTAATCCATCTTGCTAATGTAGGGGAAGATACTGGAAGATGTGGTTTGCAGAAGGAGATAAGGAGTTGGGAAGATTGAGGAGAGCGTAAAGATTGGGTCATGGATTCGTATGTTTTTAAACAACGGACAATGCATAGTTTGTTGTTAGAAGGAAAGGCCGGATAAGATACCGTATGGAGATTGGTTTTGGTTCTTCTGGTGATTTGGAAGGTTACACCGTTAGGTGTGAAGAATCTGTGGGAGATGTCTAAGGCTCTAACGTCTGAAACCCTTTTAATGGATATGAGACATAAGAGGGTTGTGATTTTAAAAGAGAGTAATTTTAGTGAGAGATGTTCATTATCTTCCCACGTAGAAAAAAGATTTAGAAGGGAGGTAACGTCCCAAGTGGAGTGATATCTAGGTCTCGGGGGGTTTCTAAAGCGAATACCTTTCATAAGTCTACAAACCATGGGATGTTTGCCCACGGGGATTGAGTTAATAGGGGCATGTTCCGATGATATTGCAGAACGATAGAGGTTTATGGTCCTATAAGCTTTCCCCATATTAAGAGATTCAGAAAGAAAATTTAATATGTGGGTAATAGGTGCATGAATGGGATCCAGGTTCCGTTGAGTGCACCAATGAAGCCAAATTTTCCAGGCTGATCTATAAGCTTTTTTGGTACCCGGGGCCCATGCGTCAGAGAGGATGTCAATAGTAGATTGTGAAAGGTCGAGGTCGATTGTTTGTTGCCTGAGATCAGCCAAGCTATTAGTGTTAGGTGTCCCGATAGGATTAGAGGGTGTAGGTGACCCGAAGGGTCTCGGAGCAGATCTTGGGGAGAGGGAAGAATTCTCGGGATATCTATCGTCAGACTGAGTAGTGTGGGAAACCATGTTTGAGACGGCCACCATGGGGTGATGATCACTAGTGTGGATTTCTGAGTGATTGTCTGAAGTAGAACTCTGGATATTAGTGCAAAGGGGGGAAAGGCGTAAAGACGTCCTTGTGGCCAAATTTGGCGGAGAGCATCTAAGGCTAAGGCTTCTGGATCCGGGCGCCAACTGAAGAAGGTGGGAAGTTGGGTGTTCAGTCGTGATGCAAATAGATCTCTGAGGAGGGGACCCCATAGATTGTTGATTTGTTTGAAGATGAAAGGGTTCAATTGCCAGTCGCTGGAATCCGTAAGGTATCGGGAATTCCAGTCGGCAACTGAGTTTATTATACCTGGAAGGTATTCTGCTTTTAAAATGATATCCCTGTCTAGACAGAAGTGCCAAAATTCTTTGGCAATGTCGGTTAGAATCTTGGAGGTAGTGCCCCCGAAACGGTTGATGTATTGAACTGCCGAAATATTGTCCATACGTAGAAGGATGCAGCAGTGTGATTTGTCTTTCGCGAAACTTTTCATGGCGAAAAAGGCGGCTAGTAATTCCAGACAGTTGATGTGTAGCTGAGATTCTGAACCTGACCATTTCCCTCCTGTGGAATAAGGACCACAACGAGCGCCCCATCCCGAAAGGCTGGCATCTGATTCTAGAATCAGATCTGGTAGGGAATTGAATATCATCTTCCCATTCCATGTCTGAATATGTTGAAGCCACCAAAGAAGTTCTTCTTTGGCTTCTGAGGATAGTGGAATTTTGTCCGAATATTGTAGGCCCTCCCTTAAATGTTGAGTTTTTAGACGCTGTAGGGCTCTGTAATGTAATGGGGCGGGGAAAATTGCTTGTATGGAGGCCGACAAGAGGCCCACAATTCGTGCAATGGTTCGTAGTGAGACTAGATGTTTGTTTAGTATTGAACGGATTTCTCTTCGAATCAAAGTGAGTTTTTTGGTAGGAAGACTCAGTAGAGCAGAGTCGGTGTTGATATTGAATCCCAAAAATTCTATTTCTTTGGATGGGGATAGTATGGATTTTTTGTAATTGACTAGAAAACCCAGACTGGTTAGAAGAGAAATGGTCCATTGTGAATGGGTAAGGATTAAAGAGTGTGATTGTGCCATAATTAAGATATCGTCCAAATATATGATTAGGCGTACCCCTCGGGATCTTAGGGATGATATCACTGGTTTCATTAATTTGGTGAAACACCAAGGGGCTGATGATAGGCCAAATGGAAGGCAAGTGAATTGCCATTTTTGGTTGTTCCATAAAAATTGTAGAAAAGGTTGATGGAGAGGATGTATGGGTACAGTGAGATACGCGTCCTTCAGATCTATTTTTATTAGCCAGTCTTGAGGGAGTAATAGGTCCCTGAGAAGGTGAATTCCCTCCATTTTGAAGTGATGATAAGTCACAAAATCGTTGAGGGTTCTCAAATTTATGACCGGTCTGTGACCTCCGTCTTTCTTTTTTACTAGAAAGATGTTGCTGATAAAACCTGGGGATAGAGGAGGTACTTGAATGATAGCTCTCTTGTGGAAAAGATCTAGTATCTCTGACTCTATGAAGTCTTGATCTAGAGTGGAGAAATGTATTGGTTGAGGAATGTGGTTCTGTGAGGGAGAGGATTGGAAATCTATCTGATATCCTGAGATGGTGTTCAGGATCCATGAGTCTGAGGTTAGAGAAGACCATGTTTGGAAAAAATGTTTCAGTCTTCCCCCTAGAGGAATGTGGGAATAATTTGGGGTAGAAGAGCTTACCTGATGATGGTCTGGATCTAGGGAAACCTCGTTGGCCTCGGGTTCTCCACGGGCGTCCTCTGGTAGGGAAAAATGGTGTAGTGGATGGTGTGAAGGTATAAGGTCTGTCTGGTTGGAAGGGAGCCTGCTGAATTTGTCTGAATTGTGAATTTCGGCTGGGAAAGCGGCCCCTGCCTTTCCCAGCCCTGCCAAAAACTTTGGGTTGACCCACTTTCTTTAGGGATGTTTTGGCCTTATCGAGGGAGGAAAATACTTCAACAAATTTCCCTATCTCTTTGATAAGGGAATCTCCGAACAGGAAGCCTTCAGCCGACTCATCAGGGTCTGAATTGGCCAGATGAGAGAGTTGTGGGTCTAATTTCATTAATATATTGCGTTTTCTTTCCGCACTCAGGGCGGAGTTAACGTTTCCAAAGAAACAGATGGCTCTTTGGGCCCAGCCCCGAAGGACCGACGTGTCTACTGGTTGGCCTGTAATAGCGGATTGCTCTGATAGATCTAATATTTTTGTGAGGGGTCCTAATAAATCTAGAAGTTTGTCTTGGCAAAGTTTAAAAGATCTGTCCAGACCTCTTTTGGGGTTCTTACCCGTTTTATTTAAATATTTAAAAATGATAGGGTCTAGTTCAGGAGTTAAGGATTTTTTATGTGGTAAAGTTGGTCTTGGACATTCTGCTTTTAATTTGTTTTTGGAGGATCTATCCAGGGATTTATTGACCCAGTGCATCAGAAATTTTGAAATTTGAGGTTGGGGAACCCATTCTCCAGATCTAGGGTGTTTTATCTCGTCGGGGTTAAAGAAAGGGATACCCTGACTATCTAGAATTAAAGATTCTGGGATTTGGCTGGTTGAAGGGGATTCTTCAGGATCCTCGGGATAGTCATCCTCATAATAAAATGGGAGTTCGTCTTTCAGAACTGAATCAGAATCATCTGATGATGCAGAGGAAGATATTTCTTTGTAAGAGATGAACTTAGCCCTCTTACTGGCTGTCATAACCCGGCTATTGGTAGTCTCCTCCCGGGTGGAGGGTCCTTTGTGGGGATTTTCGCCACCATTACCTTTGCCGCATGGTTTATGCGGACATTCATTAAAATTTTGACCCTTTCCCAGTGTGTGGGATTTTGGGTCTTCTGAAAACCTTCTCTTTTTGGCTGTTTTGCCCGGTTGTTTAAAACCTTTGGCCAGCTCCGTAATTGAATCTTCCGCAGAGAGGAAGTTGTCAGTCGGGGTAGATGGAAAATTTTGAGGGGACCTTTGGTTTACTACTAGTGAAAGGGATTTAGCAATGGAGTCCTGAATGGATACCATGGCTGACTGTATTGCCACAGATACCGATTTTGAGACGGATTGATCCACCATTTGTTGGATAGAATCCGAAATTAATACCTCATATCCAATGGGAATGGGTTGAATGGATTGGGTATTAGTTTGTTCCTCAGAAGGATTCATATTGCTAAATAAGTGGATATGAAATGGAAGAGAAAAAGGGGTAGAAAAATCAGTGTTTTATACTTGTATGAATACAAGAATGCGCATTCAGGTACACATACTTAGTCAGCATAAATGTATACAGACCAGTATAAGTCCCTGAATGCATGCACAGTAAATATATAAAATATACTTACAATTAGATAGAAGAGGTAGATATATATAAGAATGTGTATATATGTGTATATATGTAACAGTCGTTTTAATGTGAGGAGGAGGAACTGTACCGACGTGCTTTGTCACTGTGAGGTGATTTAGCTGCGCTGAGGTGATTTGAAAAGCGCGCGCAATCACCTCACAGACCAGAGAGTGGAGCGCTCGAAATCTCGCGATACACGAGACTTCGGCTTAGAATGGGAGGAAACGGTGCCTGGGGACTGAAGGAGGAAACGGAGGTAAAATTGAGGGTACAGTAATGGGTGGAAGGCCGAATTGGGTATATAAAGCTCGCAGGGGAAGATTTATTAAGTTAGTGAGGAGACGCACTACCGCAGTGACAAACGGTGGTTGAGGATACAGTGCCTGACTGGGGAAATGCGCCAGTGAAGCACCGCATGTAAATATAGAAGATAAACACATGAAATTACATTTTATGCATTTAAAAACATAAATGGTTAATATATAACAAGGTGAAACTACTAATACATATCTTTCCTTGGTTGGGAGCAGCAAGAAAGAGGCAGAATCTATACCAACACCATGATTTATACACTAAGAGGATCACTGATTGGCTACCTGGACTTCCTCATTTACATATTTACTACCTGTTTTGAAAAAACTTCTTTCACCTGTTGTAATACTTATTCTTGCTGCTAATGGGAGTAGTAAAGAAAGTTATGCACAATGAGAGCCTCCTGTCGCAATAAAATCTAAAATCGATAGCCGTAGTGAAACTGGACCTGCCGCTTGATTAAAGCATCTGTGCAGGAACTACATCACATAAATCACTAAGACGGCACTCCTGCAAGTGATTACCAAAGATCCCTGAACCTCCCCCCTGGAAGCTATACCACTTCCTGCAACCAAGCGTACTACACGTGGGACGCCACGATAGTCGCAGCACGACCGGCATAACTCTACAGAACCGTGAGTAAAATCTAATGCCGAGCTAGTGTATATGCGGACAGAGGTATTTGAGACACCAACGATCTAATTAAAAGAAATACAAGTGACTACATCAAAAGATTCTATTTGATTATACTGAAGTTAGTTCATGACTTTTGCCCTTAAACTCTGAATACCGCGGACTGTGATAAACAGCTTGGCGATTAGACTCGCTGGATGAACAATGCTATATGGATATACAGAGCTATAGGAAGTGATATTTAAATCGAGGAACTCATTAGGACTTTATTTCTCTAGGATCTTGCATATGATTTTATTTTTCAGTTTTTTTCTTATTTACATATAGATTTGATTGATTTTATAAGTATTATTGAGTATTATATAGCATGCAATTATATGTTTAATAACGATTTTATGTGTTACAATACACAATTTTGGTTTGAATAAAATACATTGTCTACACAAACCTTCCATGTGTAGCTGAATGCAGGTGTGCCCTATTACTTTTTTAATATTTATCTACTTACCCAACTTTCACAGAAACTGAAGACGGCTCAAGGCCTTTTCACTTTTGGATTAGTCAACTTTCCTTTCATTTTTTAATGCCTGACATTTGCCACATTTGTACTTCAGACAATATTCAGAATTCTTATAATTTGACATCAGAGGATCGAGGATTTATTATTCCGCTGGAAGTAAATGAATCTCTTTTCACCAATTAGGTTCAGTCCATTAATATGGAGATAATTGTGCAACGGGCGGCCGCACCCCAGGGCCCTCTATATTGCGCGTCCCAGGTGTAGGAAATGCCGAGTGGTGTAGTGCGGCCTAAAATGTCTCTTTATGTGTCTCATGGTGCTCCTACCTAGATACGGCTGGACCCCAGGCTTTGGCTCCGAAGCAATAAAAAGGGGGAATAATTGAAGGATTGGAAGAAATAACTTGAGTCCAGACCTTGAAATGAAGTTCAATGGCAGTTTTACTTGAATAAATGTTTCTCCAAACAGTTTCAGGCTTTGTCTTGGTTCCAGCAGGCTTTAGCATTAAACTGGCAGCCAAACTCAACTCTGCTATGTCTTTGTTACTCTCTGACTCTGCTGTACTGACAGGCTGGCTGTATAACTCAGCTTCTTCTGTATGCTGTATTTCACTTTGTAGTCTGACTCTAGGTTATACCAGGGAACTTTCCTCCTGGCTCTTGAGGCTTCAAGCTTTGGCCTCCATGGCCAGCAGTGCTTGGGGTGCTATGGCTGGCATGGTGACGTCCAGCAGAGACGTGCCCCTGAACACCCTTCTCCTAGCTGGGGGTAAGCTAGACTAACTGGAACTTCTGCCCCACCCTTCCTGGGGGAAGTAGTACTCGCCCACTTCTCTCCAGAGGGGGGTTAGAATGGAATGGAAGGTTCCATTCTATCTAAGTATAGCTCTGCCGTGTTTTCTGCCACCTTCTGGTGAACCAGGCACATTACCTGTAATAAACAGTTACATAACATTAGAAATGCACAGTGTGGAGGACCTGGAATAAATATACACTGCTCAAAAAAATAAAGGGAACACAAAAATAACACATCCTAGATCTGAATTAATTAGATATTCTTCTGAAATACTTTGTTCTTTACATAGTTGAATGTGTTGACAACAAAATCACACAAAAATAAAAAAATGGAAATCAAATTTTTTAACCCATGGAGGTCTGGATTTGAAGTCACCCTCAAAATTAAAGTGGAAAAACACACTACAGGCTGATCCAACTTTGATGTAATGTCCTTAAAACAAGTCAAAATGAGGCTCAGTAGTGTGTGTGGCCTCCATGTGCCTGTATGACCTCCCTACAACGCCTGTGCATGCTCCTGATGAGGTGGCGGACGGTCTCCTGAGGGATCTCCTCCCAGACCTGGACTAAAGCATCTGCCAACTCCTGGACAGTCTGTGGTGCAACGTGACGTTGGTGGATAGAGCGAGACGTGATGTCCCAGATGTGCTCAATTGGATTCAGGTCTGGGGAACGGGCGGGCCAGTCCATAGCATCAATGCCTTCGTCTTGCAGGAACTGCCGACGCACTCCAGCCACATGAGGTCTAGCATTGTCTTGCATTAGGAGGAACCCAGGGCCAACCGCACCAGCATATGGTCTCACAAGAGGTCTGAGGATCTCATCTCGGTACCTAATGGCAGTCAGGCTACCTCTGGCGAGCACATGGAGGGCTGTGCGGCCCTCCAAATAAATGCCACCCCACACCATTACTGACCCAATGCCAAACCGGTCATGCAGGAGGATGTTGCAGGCAGCAGAACGTTCTCCACGGCGTCTCCAGACTCTGTCACATGTGCTCAGTGTGAACCTGCTTTCATCTGTGAAGAGCACAGGGCGCCAGTGGCGAATTTGCCAATCTTGGTGTTTTCTGGCAAATGCCAAACGTCCTGCACGGTGTTGGGCTGTAAGCACAACCCCCACCTGTGGACGTCGAGCCCTCATATCACCCTCATGGAGTCTGTTTCTGACCGTTTAAGCAGACACATAACATTTGTGGCCTGCTGGAGGTCATTTTGCAGGGCTCTGGCAGTGCTCCTCCTGTTCCTCCTTGCACAAAGGCGGAGGTAGCGGTCCTGCTGCTGGGTTGTTGCCCTCCTACGGCCTCCTCCACGTCTCCTGATGTACTGGCCTGTCTCCTGGTAGCGCCTCCATGCTCTGGACACTACGCTGACAGACACAGCAAACCTTCTTGCCACAGCTCGCATTGATGTGCCATCCTGGATAAGCTGCACTACCTGAGCCACTTGTGTGGGTTGTAGACTCCATCTCATGCTACCACTAGAGTGAAAGCACCAGCAGCATTCAAAAGTGACCAAAACATCAGCCAGGAAGCATAGGAACTGAGAAGTGGTCAGGTCACCACCTGCAGAACCACTCCTTTATTGGGGGTGTCTTGCTAATTGCCTATAATTTTCACCTGTTGTCTATCCCATTTGCACAACAGCATGTGAAATTGATTGTCACTCAGTGTTGCTTCCTAAGTGGACAGTTTGATTTCACAGAAGTGTGATTGACTTGGCGTTACATTGTGTTGTTTAAGTGTTCCCTTTATTTTTTTGAGCAGTGTATAAGATGACATTCAGGTTAGCCCATTAGAGATAGTAGCAGGGCATAGGAGTGGTAACAATACTGGGGTGTTACAATTGTCCCTTCATCCAGACAATGATGTCTTCTCTGCAGAGTTACAACAGTCCTGGGGGCACTCCACAGGCCCCATGGCAGAGGCACACTGGCAGACATCTCGGTTAACGTGTCCTGAGGGCTCCAGAATAATTATAATGCAGCAAAAGGCATAGTAACCAGAGCTCTGGGTGGCAGCCACTGGTAGAGATGTGTCAAGGTACAGAGACTAAGGAAGAGATAGGATAGAGCATGCTCAGGAGTGTGGGCACAATATTTTTAGCTCTTCTCCATCCATCTGCTTTTCTAGGAGGAGGAGGCTGGTAGCTTATATGCCCTGAGTGATGGTTACCAGGGGAGAGTGGTAGTTGTGAGTGCGATGGGTCGACAAGTCACTCAGCTGTGGCCAAGGAAGGCATTTAAAAACAGGACTATGGCAGCAAACTGATAAATGATAGCAACACCAGATGTCTGTGCATGATGGGAGTTGCAGTTGTGCAACAGCTAGAGAGCCACATGTTGGAATCCACTGTGAAAGGCAAGAGAGGTAACATGACCCTTGCAGACCTAACATAGTAACACAGTTTATAAGGCCGAAAGAAGACATTTTTCCATCCAGCTCGGCCTGTTATCCTGCAAGTTGATGCAGAGGAAGGCAAACAATTCCTTCCCGACCCCAATCAGGCAATCAGAATAACTCCCTGGATCAACGACCCCTCTCTAGTAGCTATAGCCTGTAATATTATTACACTTCAGAAATACATCCAGGCCCCTCTTGAACTCTTTTAGTGAATTCACCATCACCACCTCCTCAGGCAGAGAGTTCCATAGTCTCACTGCTCTTACCGTAAAGAATCCTTTTTTATGTTTGTGTACAAACCTTCTTTCCTCCAGATGCAGAGGATGTCCCCTCGTCACAGTCACAGTCCAGGGGATAAATAGCTGATGGGAGAGATCTCTGTACTGACCCCTGTTGGCTTCTGAGAGACACTGCCACTCTGAGAAGCTCTTTTTATACCCAATCATGTTGCCAATTGACCTAATTAGTGTTAATTGGTCTTCCAGCTCTTCGTTATGCTCAAATTTACTTTTTCCAGCCTCTTATTGCTACTTGTCCCAACTTTTTTGGGATTTGTTGACACCGTGAAAATTGGAATCAACGTATTTTTCCTTTAAAATGATCCATTTACTCGGATTAAACGTTTGATCTGTCATCTACGTTATATTACAAATAAAATATTGACATTTGCCATCTCCACATCATTGCATTCAGTTTTTATTCACAATTTGTTTAGTGTCCCAACTTTTTTGGAATCCGGTTTGTATTTACACATAGTAATTAGATCCCCCCTCAGTCGTCTTTTTTCTAAAGTGAATAACCCTAATGTTGATAATCTTTCAGGGTACTGTAGTTTCCCCATTCCAGTTATTACTTTTGTTGCCCTCCTCTGAACTCTCTCCAGCTCTGCTATGTCTGCCTTGATCACAGGAGCCCAGAACTGTACACAGTACACCATGTGTGGTCTGACTAGTGATTTGGACTATGGCAGGACTATGTTCTCATCACGGGCATCTATGCCCCTTTTGATCCAACCCATTATGTTATTGGCCTTGGCAGCAGCTGCCTGACACTGGTTTCTACAGCTTAGGCTCCATTCAGATGTCCGTAGAATGGGTCCGCATCCGTTCCGCAATTATGCGGAACGGGTGCATACCCTTTTATTCTTTATGGGGCCGGAAGAGATGCGGACACTGTGCGTTGTCCCCATCCGCATTTCCGGAGCGCGGCCCCAATCTTCCGGTCCGCAGCTCTGGAAAAAAATAGAGCATGTCCTATTTTAGTCAAGGCATTTCTATGGGGGGGCCGGCCGGGTGTATTGCGGATCCGCAATGCACTACGGACGTCTGAATGGAGCCTTAGATTGCTGTTCACTAAAATTCCTAGGTCCTTTTCCATGTCAGTGATTTACCATTTAGTATGTACAGATGACTTGCATTATTCCTTCCCATGTGCATAACTTTACATTTGTCAGTGTTAAACCTCATCTGGCACTTCTCTGCCCAAGCCTCCAATCTATCCAGATCCCTCTGTATTAGTATACTGTCCTCTTCCATGGTAATGACTTTACACAGTTTAGTGTCATCCGAAAAAATGTATATTTTACTGTGCAAGCCTTCTACAAGATCATTAATAAATATATTGAAGAGAATAGGTCCCAATACTGACCCCTGAGGTACCCCACTAGTGACAGTGACCCAATCTGAGTGTGTACCGTTAATAACCACCCTCTGTTTTCTATCACTGAGCCAGTTACTTACCCACATACAGACGTTTTCTCCCAGTCCGAGCATTCTCATTTTATATACTAACCTTTTATGTGGTACAGTGTCAAATGCTTTGGAGAAGTCCAGATATACGACATCCATTGATTCTCCGCTGTCAAGTCTAGAACTTACTTCCTCATAGAAACTTATTAAATTAGTTTGACAAGACCGACCCCTCATGAAGCCATGCTAGGGTGGCCAGACGTCTGGTTTTAGGCCGGACAGTCCAGTTTTCTGGCTCCCTGTCCTCCGTCAGGCGCAGTGCCTGGACGGACACAGGGATGTCCACCCTTGCAGTAGCTCACGCTCAGAGAGCAGCACTGCGCTGTCTGAGCGTGAGCTGCAGCAACTGACTGAGACTTCTCTCACCCCCAGTCAGTTGCTAGAGCCGCAGACATGGCTCCTTTTGGCTGACTGAGGGGGAGAGAAGTGCCCCGGGCTGCCCCCAGCTCACCTTCTGAAAGTTCTACCCTCTCCGCCCCTGTGTATTTCCAGCTGGTGATGGGGGCGTGGCCTCACAGAGGTGGTGCGTGGCTTCATGTGGGTTAGGCCTCATGCACACGAACGTTTTTTTTCACGGTCCGCAAAAACAGGGTCCGTAGGTCCGTGATCCGTGACCGTTTTTTCGTCCGTGGGTCTTCCTTGATTTTTGGCGGATCCACGGACATGAAAAAAAAGTCATTTTGGTGTCCGCCTGGCCGTGCGGAGCCAAACGGATCCGTCCTGAATTACAATGCAAGTCAATGGGGACGGATCCGTTTGACGTTGACACAATATGGTGCCATTTCAAACGGATCCGTCCCCATTGACTTTCAATGTAAAGTCCGGAGTCCCTTTTATACCATCAGATCGGAGTTTTCTCCAATCCGATGGTATATTTTAACTTGAAGCGTCCCCATCACCATGGGAACGCCTCTATGTTTGAATATACTGTCGGATATGAGTTAGATCGTGAAACCTCATTTCCGACAGTATATTCTAACACAGAGGCGTTCCCATGGTGATGGGGACGCTTCTAGTTAGAATATACTACAAACTGTGTACATGACTGCCCCCTGCTGCCTAGCAGCATCCGATCTCTTACAGGGGGCCGTGATCAGCACAATTAACCCCTCAGGTGCCGCACCTGAAGGGGTTAATTGTACTATCATATCCCCCTGTAAGAGATCAGGGCTGCCAGGCAGCAGGGGGCAGACCCCCCCCCCCTCCCCAGTTTGAATATCATTGGTGGCCAGTGCGGCCCCCCCCCCCCCCTTCCTCCATTGTAATAAATCGTTGGTGGCACAGTGTGCGCCCCCCCCTTCCTCCCTCTATTGTAATAATTCGTTGGTGGCACAGTGTGCCCCCCCCCCCCCCCCCCCCCCCCCCCCCCCCCCCCCCCCTTCCTCCCTCTATTGTAATAATTCGTTGGTGGCACAGTGTGCGCCCCCCCCCCTTCCTCCCTCTATTGTAATAAATCGTTGGTGGCAATCATTGGCCCCCCTCCCTCTATAGCATTAACAACATTGGTGGCCAGTGTGCGGCCTCCCATCTTGCGCCCCCCCCCCCCCCCCGATCATTGGTGGCAGCGGGTTACTAGCAATAGTACAAGATTCATACTTACCTGGGAGCTGTGATGTTCGTGTCCGGCCGGGAGCTCCTCCTACTGGTAAGTGACGGTTCATTTAGCAATGCGCCGCACAGACCTGTCACTGTCACTTACCAGTAGGTGGAGCTCCCGGCCGGACACGAACATCGCAGCAGCAGGTAAGTATTAATCTTCTACTATTGTACTATTGCTAAGTAACCATGGCAACGAGGACTGTAGTAGCGTCCTGGTTGCCATGGTTACCGATCGGAGCCCCAGCGATTAAACTGGGACTCCGATCGGAACTCCGCTGCCACCAATGATGATGGGGGGGAGGGGGGGGGGGAGGGGGGGCTGCCCACTGGCCACCAACGTTGTTAATGCTATAGAGGGGGGGGGGGGGGGGCAATGGGGGGCCCACACTGTGCCACCAACGATTTATTACAATAGAGGGAGGAAGGGGGGGGGGGCGCACACTGTGCCACCAACGAATTATTACAATAGAGGGAGGGGGGGGGGGCCGCACTGGCCACCAATGATATTCAAACTGGGGAGGGGGGGGGGGGGGTCTGCCCCCTGCTGCCTGGCAGCCCTGATCTCTTACAGGGGGATATGATAGTACAATTAACCCTTTCAGGTGCCGCACCTGAAGGGGTTAATTGTGCTGATCACGGCCCCCTGTAAGAGATCGGGTGCTGCCAGGCAGCAGGGGGCAGTCTTGTACACAGTTTGTAGTGTATTCTAACTAGAAGCGTCCCCATCACCATGGGAACGCTTCTGTGTTAGAATATACTGTCGGTTCTGAGTTTTCACGAAGTGAAAACTCAGCTTTGAAAAAGCTTTATGCAGACGGATCTTCGGATCCGTCTGTATAAAAACTAACCTACGGCCACGGATCACGGACACGGATGCCAATCTTGTGTGCATCCGTGTTCTTTCACGGACCCATTGACTTGAATGGGTCCGTGAACCGTTGGCCTTGAAAAAAATAGGACAGGTCATATTTTTTTCACGGCCAGGAAACACGGATCACGGATGCGGCTGCAAAACGGTGCATTTTCCGATTTTTCCACGGACCCATTGAAAGTCAATGGGTCCGCGAAAAAAAACGGAAAACGGCACAACGGCCACGGGTGCACACAACGGTCGTGTGCATGAGGCCTTCGAGGCATGGTTTGGGGCATTGTGGGCGTGGTTTAGGGCGTGGCCGGTGAGGTTCGGCTTTCTAGGGTAAAGCCAGTGGCCACCCAAAGCCATGCTGATATGGCGTTATTTTTTTATTTTCATTGAGGTACTCCAAGATAGCATCTCTTAGAAAACCAGTGGCATACCTACCATATAGGCAGACCTTGCAGCTGTTATGGGGCCCTTGAGTAAAAGGGGCCTGCAGTGGAGAAGAGGCCCAGCCCCCTAATTGCTCCGGTCTATCTTTCTAAAGCTAAAGGACCTTTGATGATGTCAACACAGGACCTGTAAGGGAACTGCACAGTGTAAAGAGTACTTCCCAGGTTAGAATAGTGCATTTGCCAGGACCTGTGATGACATCATCTTCAGCATCATAGGTCCTGCAGGATCTAGCAAAGGAACTGCACCAAAAATGGTGTAGTTCCTAGGTTTAAGAGGTACATCTGCCAGGACCTGTGATTACATCATCACAGGTCCTTCAACCCCTAAGAGCAAGTATTTGAAGTTCATTGATCCATACAGACTGGAATGGAGTGGTAAGAGGAGGTCCTCCACTTCTCATCATTTACCCCTTCCCCCTCATGCACTGTTTTTACTCATTGCTCACTCATGTATAATACTTCAGACAGTTACAGTGACCACTACCTCGTGTACCTCATAGGCCCCATGTACCTCACACACCTCATGTACCTCACACACACAGTGACCATAATGTATAACTGACCATAATGTATAACTGACCATTTAGTCGCCAAATCGAAACGGAATCAAAATTCTGGTATCGTGACAACGCTACGCCGATCAGATCAGCGTAGGGTTGTTTAGATACCAAAATTTTGATTTGCTTTCGGCACCATAAAAAAGTATTGCGATACTCAATACCAAAAAAAAACAAACACAAAAAAAGCCGTGTGCATTTCGCATTTTATGAAACGTTCGGCCCATAATAGAACAGTCCTATCCTATTTTTTGTGGTGACAAGGTGACTAAAAAATGGCGAATCGCATGGTTTTTATTTATTTATTTCTGTTATGGCACTCACCGCATAGAAGATATTTTTAAATAATTTTATAGTTTGGATTTTTCAGACGCAGCGCTATGTAATATGTTTATTTATTTATTGTTTATATATTTTATATGTAAAATTGGGAAAGGGGGGATTTAAAATTAATATTTTAGGGTACTTTCACACTAGCGTTTTTCTTTTCCGGCATAGAGTTCCGTCACAGGGGCTCTATACCGTAAAAGAACTGATCAGTTTTATCCTAATGCATTCTGAATGGAGAGTAATCCGTTCAGGATGCATCAGGATGTCTTTAGTTCAGTCATTTTGACTGGTCAGGCAAAAGATAAAACCGCAGCATGCTACTGTTTTATCTCCGGCGAAAAAAAATTAAGACTTGCCTAAATGCCAGATCCGTCATTTTTCCCCATAGGAATGTATTAGTGCTGGCATGCGCATACCGGTAAAAATGTGTAAAAGATACAAGACGGATCCGTCTGTCCGCATGACAAGCGGAGAGACGGATTCATTCTTGCAATGCATTTGTGAGACGGATCAGCATCCGGATGTGTCTCACAAATGCTTTTAGTCACATCCAGATCGGCTGATCCAGGAGGCAGTTCTGACGACGGAACTGTTTGCCGGATCACACTGCCGCAAGTGTGAAAGTAGCCTTAGGCCTCTTTCAGACGGGCGTCACATTTTGGCTCCGGATGCATCCCGGGTGCATTGCGGCAAACTCGCGCAAGTAGGTACGCAGTTGCAGTCAGTTTAGACTGCGATTGCGTTCCGTTGTACAGTTTTTATCGTGCGGGTGCAATGTGTTTTGCATGCGCAAGATAAAAAACTGACTGTGGTACCCAGACCCGAACTTCTTCACTGAAGTTCAGGTTTGGGTTCAAGGTTGTGTAGATGTAATTATTTTCCCTTATAACATGGTTAAAAAGTAAAATAGGGCTGAAGGGGTTAAAAAATAAAATAATAATTGAAATCACCTGAGGGGTTAACTGCAGCGGATCGCAGCTTCCTGTCATAGAGGTCGGGTGCCGGCTATTTGATTCCGGCACCTGCCTCCTGTATTTGTATTAACAGGTCAGTTATCTCATTGGTGGCGCAGTGCGCCCCCCCCCCCAACATCCCAGTATAATAAACATTGGTGGCGCAGTGGCCACAGCCCCTCCCCTCCTCCTCCCGTCTCTTTTCTTGGTGGCGGCGGCGGCAGCAGCACAGGGGAAGAGACTCCTTCTCCACTGCACTGCTGAGAAGAACATCGGCGGTGGGGCAGAGACTATCATCTCCTGTGTCCCGCCACTGTATTCAACTGCAGAGCTGCGGCGGCGGGTCTAGTCGCAAATGACTAAAAAGTTTTGTCGCCATTTGTAAATTCTAAGTCGCATTGGCGACCATTTTGGTTGCCATCTGGAGCCCTGATATACGCACACTGTATATATTACACAGTATTATAGATACAATATGTACAGATATATAGTATATACAGCAGTGTACTGATATGTAAGATAAGAGGTATAATTGATTCAGTGTGTACAGATATATAGCATATACAGCAGTGTACTGATATGTTAGGTACGAGCTGTAATTTATACCTCATACCTAATGTCAATACACTGCTGTATATACTATATACCTATACACACTGCATATATTATACCCCGTACCTCACATTATCAGTACACTGCTGTTCATACTATATACCTGTACACACTGCATATATTATACCCTGTACCTCACATATCAGTACACTACGGTATATACTATATACCTGTACACACTGCATTTATTATACCTCGTACCTCACATATCAGTACTCTGCTGTATATACTATACATCCTTACACACTGCATCTATTATACCTCTTTTGTTTGCCAGGGCTGTTTTGTAATTCCAATCCGGCCCTGATGGCATACATTATAAAAAGCAGCAGCAAGCATAGTTCATGGTACAAAGAAAGAGGCCTGGAATGGGTAGTGGGAGGGGCTATAAAAGGGGAATGGGGGCCCAATTTAGATTCTTGCTATGGGGCCCAATGATTTCTATGTACGCCCCTGTAGAAAACCTTCAAACAGTTTACCCACGACAGATGTTAAACTTACCGGCCTATAGTTTCTGGGCTCTGTTTTTGGACCCTTTTTGAATATTGGCGCCACATTTGCTATGCGCCAATCCTGTGGAACATTCCCTGTCAGTATAGAGTCCTTAAATATCAGAAATAAGGGTCTGGGTATGACATTACTTAATTCTCTCAGGATGCAGGGGTGTATGCCATCTGGTCCTGGCGATTTGTCTATTTTAATCTTTTTAATACGCCGCTGTACTTCTTCCTGGGTCAGACAGGGCACTTTTAATGGGGAATTTATCTTTACATTCTGCATTTCATCTAACAGTTTATTTCCCTCAGTGAATACAGTGGAGAAAAAAAATATTCAATAGCTTTGCTTTCTCCTCATCGCTCTCTGCAACTTCCCCCTTATTACTCTGTAGAGGGCCGACACCTTCAGATTTATACTTTTTACCATTTATATAATTGAAGAACATTTTATGGTTAGTTTTGCTCTCTTTGGCAATTAATCTCTTGGTCTCTAGTTTGTCTGCTTTTATTTGTTTTTTACATATTAAATTTTTTTTCCTCGCTGCCCTCCTGTTTTAGTGATTTAAATGCTTTCTCCATATAAATAAGTAGGGTCCTGTAAACCCTGTTTTCAAGCAATAACAAGACAAATCCCATCTTTCGACCCCTAGGGGACCCCTGAAGGAGCTAGTAGAGGGCAACAGTGCACAAATGGTCTAATGAAAAGTGAACCTGCCCTTGTGATATGGTCCCTTTAATAATTTAGCAGCAATTATAGCGCAATATGCTATTTAATAAGGGTGAATAAATCATCCAGGCGCTCATTTTATTAACCTCATATAACTATACTATAGGATACATTAGAGCAGGGGTGCATAACCCGCGGCCCGCATGTGGCCCCCAGAGCCATCGTTTGCGGCCCCCATCCTGCTGGGCAGAAATACAGATAATCGTGCGATCAGCTGTATTTCTGCCCAGAACGCCGCACAATTGCCGGATTACAGCTACTGCTCCTGCACTGTAGCAGGAGCAGGTTGGATCCCTAGCTGTTAGTGACAGTGGAGCAGCCGAGGAGAAGGCAGAAGAGGTTTATTAGGGCTTCTGCCTTCTCCACAGATAGTTGAGTGTTGCGCTGAGCATTTTAACCCCTTAAGGACTTAGGACGTACTGGTACGCCATGTTTGCAGAGTCCTTAAGGACCCAGGACGTACCGGTACGTCCTAACTTTAAAACTACATTGC
The DNA here is from genome assembly GCF_905171765.1 of Bufo bufo. Taxonomy (NCBI): domain Eukaryota; kingdom Metazoa; phylum Chordata; class Amphibia; order Anura; family Bufonidae; genus Bufo; species Bufo bufo. The sequence continues at coordinate 150,181,597 of NC_053389.1, read as the reverse complement.
GGCGGGGGTTAATCGGAACAGGATGTCCGCTGAAATCATTCAGCGGGCATCCTGTCACAACGCCGGGGGGGTCATGTGACCCCCCGCATCGGCGATCGCAGCAAACCGCAGGTAGTATTGGAATCCATTGTAAAGTACAGAAGTATTGGAATCCATTGTAAAGGGGATTAGACCCCCAAAAGTTCAAGTCCCAAAGTGGGACAAAAAATAAAGTGAAAAAAAAGTTGAAAAAATAAAGTTTTCCCCCCAAAAAATTTTAAGTTTCAAGTAAAAATAAACAAAAACTTCATTTTCCCCAAATAAAGTAAAAAAAAATTAGTATACATATTAGGTATCGCCGTGTCCATATCGACCGGCTCTATAAACATATCACATGACCTAACCCCTCAGATGAACACCGTAAAAAATAAAAAATAAAAACTGTGCTAAATAAACCATTTTGTCACCTTACATCACAAAAAGTGTAATAGCAAGCGATCAAAAAGTCACACGCACTCCAAAATAGTGCCAATAAAACAGTCATCTCATCCCGCAAAAATCATACCCTACCCAAGGTAATCGCCCAAAAACTTAAAAAATTATGGCTCTCAGATTATGGAAACACTAAAACATGATTAAAAAAAATATTCAAAAATGAAATCATTGTGTAAAACATAAATAAATAAAAAGTATACATATTAGGTATCGCAGCGTCCGTGGCAACCTGGTCTATAAAAATATCACATGATCTAACCTGTCAGACGAATGTTGTAAATAACAAAAAATAAAAACGGGGCCAAAACAGCTATTTCTTGTTACCTTGCCAAAAAGTGTAATATAGAGCAACCAAAACAACTAGTACCAACAATACTGCCACCCTATCCCGTAGTTTCTAAAATTGGGTCACTTTTTTGGAGTTTCTACTCTAGGGGTGCATCAAGGGGGCTTCAAATGGGACATGGTATCAAAAAAACAAGTCCAGCAAAACCTGCCTTCCAAAAACCGTATGGCATTCCTTTCCTTCTGCGCCCTGCCGTGTGCCCGTACAGCGGTTTACGACCACATATGGGGTGTTTCTGTAAACAACAGAATCAGGGCCATAAATATTGAGTTTGGTTTGGCTGTTAACCCTTGCTTTGTAACTGGAAAAAAATTATTATAATGGAAAATCTGCCAAAAAAGTGAACTTTTGAAATTGTATCTTTATTTTCCATTAATTCTTGTGGAACAGCTAAAGGGTTAACAAAGTATGTAAAATCAGTTTTGAATATCTTGAGGGGTGTAGTTTATAGAATGGGGTCATTTTTGGGTGGTTTCTATTATGCAAGCCTCGCAAAGTGACTTAAGACCTGAACTGGTCCCTAAAAATTGGGTTTTTGAAAATTTCAGAAAAATTTCAAGATTTGCTTCTAAACTTCTAAGCCTTGTAACATCCCCAAAAAATAAAATATAATTCCCAAAATGATCCAAACATGAAGTAGACATATGGGGAATGTAAAGTAATAACTATTTTTGGTGGTATTACTATGTATTATAGAAGTAGAGAAATTGAAACTTAGAAATTTGCAATTTTTAAAAACTTTTGGTAAATTTGGTATTTTTTTACTTCATTTTACCAGTGTCATGAAGTACAATATGTGATGAAAAAACAGTCTCAGAATGGCCTGGATAAGTCAAAGCGTTTTAAAGTTATCACCACTTAAAGTGACACTGGTCAGATTTGCAAAAAATGGCCAAGTCCTTAAGGTGAAATAGGGCTGAGTCCTTAAGGGGTTAAACCCGGTGATCACGTGATCGCCGGGTGTCACGGGCAGAGGAGTGCATAGCCTGATCAGCTCTTCCCTGTACAGTATCCTGGTTTCCCCTGTAACTGGGTTATAGTTACAGTGGAAACAGTGCAAAAAAAAAATATCTGTGTCCCCATAGGCTTTTTATGGACCTTTTGGGACAAATTATGTGGCAAATATATATAAAAAGTTTTTTTTTTTTTTATTAGAATTCAATAAAAATAAAAATACAAATAAAAGGAAAACAAAAGGTGCACAAAAAAAAAGTCAGTGTCCCCCAGAGGTCTTTTAAGGACCTCTTGAGGAACATACAGTGCTGTAAAAATATATTTAAAAAGAAAAAAAGAAAAGAAAATGTTAGCAAAAAAAAGCCAAATAAGTAAATAAAATACAAGCAAAGGAAAACAATAAAAAAGAAAAAGTGCAAAATAAATTTGTTCAGTCCCCCAACGTTCTTTTTATGACCTCTTTGGGGACATATTACCATATTTTTCACCCCATAAGACGCACTTTTTCTCCCCCCAAAATGGGGGAAAAATGCCCCTGCGTCTTATGGGGCGAATGCTGGCAGTTTTACATCGCAAGCTGCGATGTACGAGCGAGTGGGGACTCGGGGAGGGACTGGGAGGAGGAGCTGGGGGCCAGCAATAGCGGCGGGGCGGTGCAGTCAGTGTACTATAGCCCCGCCCCGCCGGTATACTAATATAAGATGTCTTATTCAATTAATAGTTATTAAACATGCCCCCTCACTCCTAATAGTACCTTACATCCTAACCCGTTCAGTAGAATGCAGGCAGGCAGGCCGGGCGGGCGACAGCGTAACTCCCTGATGTCATGTGCCTGCGCCGCCTACTTTATGAATGAAGCAGGCGGCGCAGACAAGTGACGTCAGTGAGGGATGCGCCGGCCCCCCGGTCTGCCTGCCGGCATTGTACTGAAGCTGTTAGGATGTAAGGTACTATTAGGAGTGATGGGGCATGTTTAATAACTATTAATTGAATAAGACATCTTATATTTGTATACCGGAGCGGCGGCGGGGGATCTGTGGATGACATTTTTATGGGGGACATCTGTGGATGGCACAGTTATGGGCTGGGGGGTTCTGTGGATGGCACTGTTATGGGGTGGGGGGTCTGTGGATGGCACATATATAACAGTGCCACCCACAGATCCCCCTGTAACAGTGCCATCCACAGATACCCCCTGTAACAGTGCCATCCACAGATCCGCCCTGTAACAGTGCCATCCACAGATCCCCCCTGTAACACTGCCATCCACAGATCCCCCCTGTAACAGTGCCATCCACAGATCCCCCCTGTAACAGTGCCATCCACAGATCCCCCCTGTAACAGTGCCATCCACAGATCCCCCCTGTAACAGTGCCAGCCACAGGTCCCCTGTAACAGTGCAAGCCACAGATCCCCCATAACAGTGTCCGTCACAGATTCCCCCCCATAACAGTGTCCGCCATCCACAGATCCCCCCATAACAGTGTCCGTCATCCACAGATCCCCCATAACAGTGTTCGTCATCCACAGATCCCCCCATAACAGTGTCCGTCATCCACAGATCCCCCCATAACAGTGTCCGTCATCCACAGATCCCCCCATAACAGTGTCAGTCATCCACAGATCTCCCCATAACAGTGTCCGTCATCCACAGATCCCCTCATAACAGTGTCCGTCATCCACAGATCCCCTCATAACAGTGTCCGTCATCCACAGATCCCCCCATAACAGTGTCCATCATCCACAGATCCCCTGTAATAGTGCCATCCACAGACCACCATTAGTTCCAAACCCACCAAACACACAGTACACCTTTTGGTTCAAAATATATTTTTTCTTATTTTCCTCCCCAAAAACCTAGGTGCGTCTTATAGGCCGGTGCGTCTTATAGGGTGAAAAATACAGTATGTGGCAAAAATATATTTTAAAAATAAATAATAAAGTGATTATAAAAAAAACCGAAATAAATACAAATGACAGGAAAAAAAGGAAAATGTGCAGAATAAAAAAGTCAGTGTCCCCAAATGTCTTTTTGTAGCAGAAATATATTTAAAAAAATAAGTAAAAATAAAAATTATAAAATACATAAAAGAAAAAACGCCCACACCAACCAAAACCATTACAATTATCACCCCATTCATGTGGAACTATACATATTGTTAAATAAAACTATCCAACACATATAGGGAACTAATTATAATAATTTAGGTGCAGACCCATTCATTTTCAATGGGGCCAGAATGTGCTGTCCGCATCCGCATTTGCGGATCTGCACTTCCGCATCCGTGCTTCAGTTTCCACAAAAAAATAGAACATGTCCTATTCTTTTCCACAATTGCAGACAAGATTAGGCATTTTCTATTATAGTGCCGGCGATGTGCGGTCCACAAATTGCGGAATGCACATTGCCAGTGTCCGTGTTTTGCGGATCCGCAAAACACTTATGGACGTGTGAATGGACCCTCATAGTAACATTATTAAAGGTTACGTTTTATCTTTATGTATATTCTAATGGATTGCCTTCCTTGTACAATGTTATTAACATAGAAAGTATATTATAGTGCATTTGTATTGTGCGGCAGTTGTGTGCGGTTCTGCTGCGATACTGCAGGTATATAGAGGGACAAGCGTTATTGGAACAAATAATTTCTACTGTTGTGATATACCAGTCGTCCCCCCAAAAACTAATTGAATCGGGGTGTTATATACCAATATACTTTCTTTATAGTGCATTTGGGTACTGTATAGTGCGAAAATTATATTGCCGATATTTTGCATTGAAAAAAATAATGAATGGAGCTCGCAAATTCGAATAATACATCTGGTATGTCACTGTCCATGTTGTGGGACTATTTGTGCACTTCTAGTAATTATTTCTTGGCTGGAAATATGAGCTGAAGGTTTTTCAGGTTCGCCTGCCATTAAAATGAATGGGACCCGCCGCGAACTTGCGGTTCACGAACATTTGATCGTGTTCGCGCGATCGCGTTCGCGAACCGTCCCGGCAGATGTTCGGCCATCACTATTTGAGACTAATTGTCCAACTTCATTGGTCTTGGCAGCATGACACACAAAGATGCCAGTCAATTGAAAACAGGAAGCAGTACTGGCAAATGTTGTGCTAGTACTGTGGAGCGAAGAGCTAGAACATCGTAGCGGAGGGAGGAGACCAAGGGTCCACCACCAATGAGGCCAGGTGAGGCGATCTCCTCAGGCAGCACCAGGTAGGGGCAATAGGGAGGCAGTGGAAGGGCCATGGGCAATGAGCGCTTTCATTGTGGCAAAGCGGTTAGGTTAAGAAATTGGCATTGGGGGGGGGGGGCGCTGTTTCAGTTTTCGCCTCAGGCAGCAGAAAGGCTAGGTGCACCCCTGGAGGAGACGGCCTCTAAAGTGTCTCATCCTCACTGAGAGCAAGAACTTCGGGCAGTTAGCTGACAGCAGTGCTGGAGCGTGCTGCTTTCTTAAGAAGATCAGGATCTTAGCGGCAGCACTGCCAGAATGTTTTAAAAAATGCAGGACTGTGTCCAGATCACTGCTTCTTGCCGGTTCTGTGATCAAGCTGTAATCTGGCTTCACAGAACCGAAGAGAGTAGACTGAATCCCACCACTGCCTGCGATGTGTGTTACAGTCTGTAATACACATTACTGGCCGCAAACCATGCTTCACTGTTCTTACAGTGTATGATAATGACAGCACAGGTCCGCCAGTGGCTTGCCATATGTATTAGAGAGAGGGTGGCGGCCCCCTGTGCAGTAAAAGGCAAGCGGCCCACCGGTGGATTACATTACCAATCCGCCCTTGCCCATAGCCAGCCAGATGTAAACAGCGCCAGGACCAGAAGATGGAGGCAGCGGGAGCAGCAGGGAGCCGGAGAGTGTGAACCTTCTGTTTCAGGGCCATGCTGAAGGAACGTGTTAAAAATAATTTTTTATCGGGAAATCTCTACGTTCCTATTACACTGCACGATATTCAGGACCATTAATGGGAACAAGTCTTCAGGAACATTCCTGATATCTGTCCTTTATAACTGTGCCGCTGATCAGCTGATAAACAAGGAATCACTCGTTTGTCGGCTGATTTGCATATTTTATCAGGATGTACGATAATCATGAGCACATCTTTCTGTGTAATCAGGAATGTGCTACCGATTATCAATAGAACTGAATGAGGGACGAATGACGAGCACTGATTAACTTTGTTTGCGGCCCCTTGAAATAGAGTGATGTGACAATGTAGCCCCCAGACCAAAAAAGGTTGTGCACCACTGCTTTAGAGACAATAATGCTGGTGGCATCTCATCCCAATATAAGAGGTTTATGAGAAGTAACCCTTTCAGTACCAAGGACAGCTGCCTGTCTTACCCTTATTGCCCAGGCCTGCAAGAACAAACTGAATTTGAATATCCAGTAGGGAAAAAATATCTGCCTTTAGTATTCAGCACAGTAGCCTGAGATAGTCAGGTTCATCCAATCTGCATGTGGGAATTAGATGGTAATTATACTAAGCTGTATGCCCCACTTCCACAGACAAATTCTTAGCTCCAAATCACCTGCTTCCTTTCACACAGCCATATACAGAGGTTATATAAGGAAGATGTCCATCTGTAGTCACCATTAGAGGGATCTCACTGGAGATTTAGAGGTTTATTATTGAGTTCAATTGGAGCTGTATACATTTGTGTGTAGTGAGCTCCCACTAGTGGTAGCTACAGGTAACCAGAACTGAATCATGTAATGAGAAGGAAATCAAGAGATTTGGAGATCTGTATTGGACAAATGGAGCACTGACCACTATAAAGATTTATTAGGAAATGAACCAGCACAGATTTTCAATTTAGATTAAAAATAAAAGAAATGACTGGTATGCTATAGTGCTGAAGATGAGAGATGGCAAACTTCTTGAAATTCGTTTTTGTGTCCGATTCATCAATTTATTAAAAAAAATTGATTTGTGTACAAATCAATTCTACCTGAACCAAAAGTACTCAGATTTCCCTGAAAATTGGTATATGGCACTCTGAGATCTCCTAGAACTCATATTTTTTTTAATCTAGCTTGACTTTCTTTTTTTTTGCAATTTTTGATGTTTCCCTCTCCCCCATCCTTTTAAGCACTTTATGCAATGACAGCAATAGCAAATAATGTCAGTGTGACACTAGCATATATAGCTATGAGTAAGCACATGGTTTACGGTGTTAACCCCTTGGCGACCAGTGCCTTAGAGACCAATGACGTACTAGTCTGAGATAATCGGGCAGTGCACCTGTGATCAATGCAGTGTCCCGTAGTCGTTGACAGGCAAGCCCCTGCTGTATCCACCGGCATTGCTGTAAATAGCAATGTCGGTGGATTTAAACCTTGTATGTCAGCGCTGACCACGGCATACAAGGGGCTTTCTGAGCGTTCCAGCTCCCCCCCCAACACCATCTGGTCCCCATGTTGCGGTGACGGGGACCAATGGCAGGGAAGATAGCATAATGCCTTACAGAGGCATCGGGGTTGCTTTCCACTGAGCATATGAGATCCAGTCTTATTAGAAGGCAGTGTGAAGGCAGTGCTGAGACATAATGCATTGTAGGGGGATCCTTCCCCCAAAAGTCTGTCCCACAGTAGGACAAAAATAAAAAGTAAGAAAAAAAGACACCCCTTCTCCCTAATAAACACATAAAAAGTTGTACAAAATAGAAAAAAGAAAAGAAAACGTATTGCAGCATCCATAACACTCAAAAATGCTTTTATTGTGTAAAATTGAAATACATTTTTTTTAAAAAAGCCATATTAGGTATTGCCACGTCCATAATGACCTGCTCTATAAAAATATCACATGACCTTACCCCTCAGATGAATGCCATAAAAAATATAAAAAACTGTGCCAAAAAAGCAATTTTTTGTCACCTTACATCACAAAAAGTGTAATACCAAGCGATCAAAAAGCCATGTGTACCCCAAAATAGTACCAAACCGCCATCTCATCCCACAAAAAAAGAACTCTTACATAAGACAATCGCCCGAAATGTAAAAAAAATATGGCTTTCAGAAAATGGAGACAAAAAACATGATTTTGTTTTCTTTCAAAAAGACTTTTATTGGGTAAAACTGAAATATATTTTTAAAAAGTAGACATATTAGGTATCACTGCATCCATAACAACCTGCTCTACAAATATATCACATGATCTACCCCCTCAGATGAATGCTATAAAAAAAAAAACTGTGCCAAAACAACCAAAACTTTGCCCCATAATGTGTAATATTAAATATATATATATATATATATATATATATATATATATATATATATTGTGAGACAGTGACAGGCCTCATGGTTGTTAGGGGAGATATATGGCAGGATTTGCTGTGTCTTCCCCAGAAACACCAGGTCTGAAGCATGACCAGGTGCAGTAATCACCTGGGGATAAAGGAATCCTCAGAGTGAGAAGGGGTGGGGACTTGCACACAGAAGGCTGGAGTGGTTCTGTGTGGTCTGAACCGAGGGGGCTGAGAGACCACTATCCCCCAAGAGACACTGGTGTGTGAGCAGCCTAGAGGCTGCTGGAGGTTGGGCTAGGAAAGCCGCATCTCATCACGGGTGTGAACTGTCTTATGCAAGGTGAGGCAGGGACACGTTATTAATGTATTAGTTAGAGCCTGGACGGGCGAGTGTTTATTATTTTGTTATTTTGTTGTTTTGCTTGTGCTGGTGTGCCACAATAAATGCACTGTTTTGACCTGAAACCTGGTGTCCTGAATCCGTATCTGTGAGGATGATCCCCTGAAAGAAAACTACCCTTCACAATATATATATATATATATATATAAGCTAACTAACTATCTAATGTAATGACACAGCAAAGCACAGAGCACAACAATGATACTGCTGTGCCTCTGAGCTGGTGGTAGTACTTAGAGTTGAATGCAAAATAGTTATGATAAATTCTAGCAAACGAAGAACAAAACTACTATGGCCCTGACAGTGATTGCTTTTGGTATCAAGGAAATACTTGGGAGCCCCCAGTCCCATTTGGTGTGGGATGGATGTGTAGAGGGTTTCAATATCAATGCAGGCCAGTCACACCTCAGCCTCAACCATTATACCCCCGAGCTTATTGAGCAGATCCATCGTATCACATATGTACAAAGTAAGGGATAGGACAAAGGGACGTAAAATTCTATTGATGTAGATACCAGCATTTTGAGTCATATTTCCAACCCTGAAGACAATTGGCCTCCCTTTTAGGAGATGTAACCCCTTATGGACTTTAGGAAGTCCACAAAAGGTAGCAATTTTTGGATGTTGGGGGAATAGAAATTCATACTCATTTCGATCTATCCAATGATTGTCTCCTGCCTCCTTTAGAATGATAGTGGGTATCAACACATTGATCCAAATGTTCAAGATCTGTAATTACTGAGTTTAGAAATAGATCAATGTGATGATCTGACCCTTTAGGTGGCATCTTTCTATTTTTATTCCTCAGAGTGGGAAATGGTCCCTTGCCTCTCTCTCTATCATTTTCTTCGATCAACTGGGCAAGATCTTCTACACCCTGAAGATCCTCGAGTTCTATTCCTAATTCTAAACATTTTTTTACGTTTTGTTTGTGTGAACAGTTTATGCCAACGGATTTTTCTAATTAATAGATGTAAATCTTTAATCCAGTCAAAAACTTTAAACCTAGCAGTAGGTACAAATGATAGTCCTTTAGAATTGGGAATAGAACTCGAAGAAAATGATAGAGAGAGAGGCAAGGGACCATTTACCACTCTGAGGAATAAAAATAGAAAGATGCCACCTAAAGGGTCAGATCATCACATTGATCTATTTCTAAACTCGGTAATTACAGGTCTGGAATATTTGGATCAATGTGTTGATACCCACTACCATTCTAAAAATTACTCTACCAGTGAGATGGCAGGTCTCAAAAATCTTAGCGAGAAAAAAAATCGATTAAAATGGAACAACTGCCAAAAAAGTGAAATTTTGAAATTTCATCATCATTGTCCTTTAATTCTTGTTAAACACCTAAAGTATTAACAAAGTTTGTAAAATCAGTTTTGAATAACTTGAGGGGTGTAGTTTCTAAAATGGGGACATTCATGGGTGGTTTTTATTATGTAAGCCCCACAAACTGACTTCATAACTGAACCAGTCCCTAAAAAGTGGGTTTTGGAAACTTTCTTAAAGATTTTAAGAATTGCTTCTAAAAATCTAAGCCTTCTAATGTCCTGAAAAAATAAAATGACATTTACAAAATGATGCCAACATAAAGTAGACATATGGGGAATGTTAAGTGATAACTATTTTATGAGGTATCACTATCTGTTTTAAAAGCAGAGAAATTTTTTAAATTGTTAATTTTTCTAAATTTTTGGTAAATTTTGGATATTTTTTATAAATGCAGGTGAAATATATTGACTCAAATTTACCACTGTCATGAAGTACAATGTGTGAAAATAAACCGATCTCAGAATGGCTTAAATAAGTAAAAGCGTTCCAAAGTTATTACCATAAATTGGCACATGTCAGATTTGCAAAAAATGGTCTGGTCTTTCAGGTGAAACATAGCTGTGTCGACAAGGGGCTAACAAACAGGCTACTTGAAAACACACTCCACCGTCACACTTGTTATGCTTTTTAAAATTAAAAAACTTTCCAAAATGTATTCTTTATTTAGGGCAAATTGTGTTTAAACACACATGGAGTTATCGGGTGAAAAAACTGTGTCTTGTTCTCAACAAGCGTTCCAAATATTTTGCCTTAATGGGGCAAATGCTTGCCGAGTTTTAACACACTCAGTAATGTCAGAAGGAGCAGTCTCTTGTATTGAACAAGCGTCCAAAAATGATGCCTTAACACGGGCAGATACCTGCTCGTATTTATACATACATAAGTGTTAGTGTGTCTGAATGAGCCTGGAAAAATTCAGCTGGGAGCAGCAGCAGTATAGTGTGGGTGTGGAAAGAGTAGGGTAATAGCAGCATGTGGTTACAATAGTGACAGTAGCAGCACAGCATGGAATAGACAAGGAAGTAGAACAGATGTGTGTGCGGCTGTGTAGAGGTAATAATAGTAGTAGTAATGGCGGTTGAGTAAAGATAATGGTAGTGGTAGTAAGGGGAGTAGCAGCGGTAGTTGAAACAGCAGCAGCCATGCAGTACAGACCATGATGGTAGACAGGCAGACAACAGTAGTGATGCCACATTCATTTTGGAAAATGTAATGTTTTGTACACTGTCGGAGGACAACTTTGTCCATTCGAGTGTGACAACACCTGCTGAACTGAAAACTCTCTCTGAGATGACACTGGAGTTGAACATGGAAAGGTCACAGTCCAGGTAGGATTAAACCTGGTTGTTCAGGTGGTACATTCAGGTGGTACATTTCCGTTTGCTGATTTGCATCAGCCTGGTGCAGCACATGAAAAAACCACGACTGGCTCATACCTCTTGGTGATTGGCTGAACGATTAACCAAGACCCCGAGGTGGAGATTTTTAAATATAAGGCAACAGAGAGCATCGGCAACTCACCACTGCATTTTTTACTCTCCTATCTTAAAGTCTTCATGACAAATGACTCACTAATGAACCAGGATAACCACATGGGAAAATTTGTAGGAGCAAATTCTTAGGGTTAGGTTAGGCAGAGACTAGGTATGAGTGCCAGTTGGGGTTGTCCTTCTCAGGATAGGTGCTCCACTTTCAATGGTGTCAGGGTATAGCAATCATCATATGGACACCCGTCCTAAAGAGCTTAGGGCAAGTATGAGACTCCTCCGTTATGAGCGCTCTCTGTATCATGTGACGAACTACAACCACTCAGAATATCATTGAGCTGGTTTGTAAATGCTTCTGTCAAACCAATCGGAAGCAGCACTATGTTTATTGTGTTTGAGCTTTTCATTTTTATGGACAATATTAAAAGTTATGTTTTAATCAGTAGTTATCTTCTTGTACATTGGAGGCAGTATTATAGTAGTTATATTCATGTACAAAGAGGGCAGTATTGTAGAAGTTATGTTCTTGTACATAGGGGGAGTACTACAGCATTTTTTTCCTTGTACATAGGACAATATTATAGGTATAGTCTTGCATAAAAAGGGCAGTACTCTTGTATTTATAACTTTTTTCATTTTCTGGTATATAGGAGACAGTATTCTAGCAACTATTTTTTGCACATAGAGAGAGCAGTGTAATGATAGCTGTAGTCATGTACATAGAGAGCAGTATTGTAGTAGTTACAGTGTTGTACATACTGTAGAAGGCAGTATTATTGTTCTTCATATGTCAGTATTATATGGGTTATGTTCTTTATAGGGGCAGTATTGCAGTAATTACATTCTTGCACATAGGAGGCACTATTGTAGTAGTTTTCTTCTTCATATTGAACTATTATAGTATTCTTTATAAGGGCACTATTATAGTAGTTATAAGGGCACTATAGTAGTTATATTCTTAAATAGAACGTAGTATTATGTTATGTTATATTCTTGTACCTAACAGACAGTATGATAGTATACTCTTGTACCTAACTGACAGTATTATAGTAGTTATATTTTTCTCCATAGATCAGGATTATAGTAACTAACACTTTCAGAGTAAATATTCTACTCTCCGTATACACAGATGTGGGTCCAGTGATGAAGACGATTCTCAATGTATAAAATGTTCCTATGTTAATCCCACCCTCTGTAATCTTGATGTCACTGTTGTATAGATTTCTGAATATTTAAATATCTGGTCGAACGTGCCTATTCTATTACATAGCAACAATCCAGGAAAATTACAAATCTTCCTAGCTCTATGTATTATGTTGTTGGCACTGAATCTCCTCCAGGATGCTTCTTGTTTTTTGAAGCTTTCTAAGGGTATTGCCAATAATCATTGTTGACCCTGATAATTGCACTGCCTGTAACATGCATGCTGCCGCACAAGGTACAGTCAGCACCCTTTCCTGTGCCTTACACCTGCATCCATCTCACAATTAGCAGTAATCTATTGTAAGGGATCGCCTTTCTTTCAGGGACCACATACTTTTTCAGGACACCAGGATTAAAGTTCAAGCAACAATTTTATTTGGCACCAGCACAAACATAAATGATACAAAATAAACACCTGCCCGTCTAGGCACTTGCTAATACAAAATACAGTATCTCTGACGCACCTAAAGAGCCCTGTTCACACACAGAAATCAAATGTGGCTTTCCTCAGCCAAACAGTCCAGCAGCCTCCAGGCTGTGAGAACTCCAGTACCTTTTGGGGGATTATGGAACAGTAGTCCTCCTGACTCTGGCCGTGCGATCCTCGCTCCACAGGCGTCGCTGGGTCCCCCAAACTTCGGGCTATCACGTAGCCTCGTGGCCCCTCAACCTTCCTGGCTGAGACCACTCTGAGACTCTGCAGGTCTCTGTTCCAAATCACTCTCTGTCTCAGACTGACACCCTGAGAGCTGACTTATGCCAACCTGATTACAGCAGGCTTCACCTGCGATCCCCTCAGGTAAAGGACAACACCCATACTGGAAGGGTGTGGACTTACAGATCCCACTACCAAACCTATCCACCAGTTCAAATTGAATCCAGCCCAAAACAGACTGTAAACAAACTTGTCTCAGCAAACTACAGTTTGCTAAAAGTCCTGCAGCTTTCTGGATTATAATTATCTCACCCAGCTGAGGTATCTGGGTTGGATATACACACCTTCCAGCACTTATCCTGTACACATCACTACACTATATAATAATAGCTTCTGATCTGGCCATACTTCCCTAAGTGATGCCTGAGGAAAGCATCATGGGACATGTAGCCAGGGCCGGCGCCACCTGTAAGGAGATCTAGGCAGCCGCCTAGGGCGCAATTTAGCAGGGGGCGCTGGAACCGTGCGGTTTAAAAAAAAAAGCGTTGGTTAAGTGGCGGGCGGCCGGCCGGTCCTGCCGCAAGTTTTTTTTTTAAAGTACGGCGGCGGGCTCTCCCTCGCACCAGGCGGCTGTCGCACTGCCCGGGCTGGCGCGTCTATGATTGTGCACCGCCCGGGCGCAGCCTGAAGAGAGGGACTGACAGGAGGGAAGCCCCTCTAAAGTAGCGTGGCCGAGCTGTGTTCGGTCCGCGGTACAGGAGCTTTTGTTTCCTGTACCCGGCCGGACTGACAGGAAGTGCTCACTTAGTGTGCACTTCCTGTCAGCCGGCCGGGTACAGGAAACAAATGCTCCTGTACCGCGGATCGAACAGAGCTCGGCCACGCTACACTAGAGGTGGGGGTAGAATGAGAGTGACAAGGTAGGGGGGGGAATGAGAGTGACAAGGGAGGGGGGGAATGAGAGTGACAAGGGAGGGGGAGAAATGAGAGTGACAAAGGAGGGGGGAATAAGAGTGACAAAGGAGGGGGGGATGAGAGTGACAAGGGAGGGGGGATGAGAGTGACAAGGGAGGGGGGGAAATGAGAGTGACAAAGGAGGGGGGAATAAGAGTGACAAGGGAGGGGGGATAAGAGTGACAAGGGAGGGGGGGAATGAGAGTGACAAGGGAGGGGGGAATGAGAGTGACAAGGGAGGGGGGAATGAGAGTGACAAGGGATGGGGGGGAGAAGAGAGTGACGAGGGAGGGGGGGGAGAAGAGAGTGACGAGGGAGGGAGGGGGGGAGAAGAGAGTGACAAGGGAGGGGGGGGAGAAGAGAGTGACGAGGGAGGGAGGGGGGGAGAAGAGAGTGACAAGGGAGGGGGAGAAGAGAGTGACAAGGGAGGGAGGGGGGAGAAGAGAGTGACAAGGGAGGGAGGGGGGAGAAGAGAGTGACAAGGGAGGGAGGGGGAGAAGAGAGTGACAAGGGAGGGGGGAGAAGAGAGTGACAAGGGAGGGAGGGGGGAGAAGAGAGTGACAAGGGAGGGAGGGGGGAGAAGAGAGTGACAAGGGAGGGGGGAGAAGAGAGTGACAAGGGAGGGGGGGAAGAGAGTAACAAGGGAGGGAGGGGGGAAGAGAGTGACAAAGGAGGGAGGGGGAGAGTGACAAAGGAGAGAGGGGGGAGAGAGTGACAAGGGAGAGAGGGGGGAGAGAGTGACAAGGGAGGGAGGGGGGAGAGAGTGACAAGGGAGGGAGGGGGGAGAAGAGAGTGACAAGGGAGGGGGGGAGAAGAGAGTGGCAAGGGAGGGAGGGGGAGAAGAGAGTGGCAAGGGAGGGAGGAGGGGGAGAAGAGAGTGACAAGGGAGGGAGGGGGGAGTGACGAGGGAGGGGGGAGAAGAGAGTGACAAGGGAGGGAGGGGGAGAAGAGAGTGACAAGAGGGAGGGGGGAGAAGAGAGTGACAAGGGAGGGGGAGAAGAGAGTGACAAGGGAGGGGGGAAGAGAGTGACGAGGGGGGGGAAGAGAGTGACGAGGGAGGGGGGGAGAAGAGAGTGACAAGGGA
Organism: Bufo bufo; assembly: GCF_905171765.1. Classification (NCBI taxonomy): domain Eukaryota; kingdom Metazoa; phylum Chordata; class Amphibia; order Anura; family Bufonidae; genus Bufo; species Bufo bufo. The sequence continues at coordinate 150,166,433 of NC_053389.1, read as the reverse complement.
AGGAGGATGGAGAAGAGAGTGACGAGGGAGGGAGGGGGGAGAAGAGAGTGACAAGGGAGGGAGGGGGGAGAAGAGAGTGATGAGGGAGGGAGGGGGGAGAAGAGAGTGACAAGGGAGGGGGGAGAAGAGAGTGACAAGGGAGGGAGGGGGGAGAAGAGAGTGACAAGGGAGGGGGGGGAAGAGAGTGACAAGGGAGGGAGGGGGGAAGAGAGTGACAAAGGAGGGAGGGGAGAGAGTGACAAGGGAGGGAGGGGGGAGGAGAAGAGAGTGACAAGGGAGGGGGGGAGAAGAGAGTGACAAGGGAGGGAGGGGGGGGGGAGATTGACATCCATCACAATGCACCCCTTGCACACATACACAGACACACACACTGCATCCCTTACAGACACAGAAACACACCTTGCAGCCCTTACTCATACAAACACAGATTCACACAACGCATTCCGTACACACATTCAGAAACACACAATACATACCTTATACACAAACACAAACTTCTTTCTATCCCTTACACGAAAAAACACTGCAATCCACTACACACACACACTGCATCATCTACACACACTGCTATCCCTATACACTACATTCTTTAAGCACACACATTAGATTCTCTACAGCAACACATAACACATCCCTTACACACTTCACCCACTGTGAACAAACTCATGGGTGGAACATGTAGGTGGACTTATGGGTGCACCTTATGGGCATACTCGCTGTCAGGCCCTGGGGCCCAGACCTTGAGCTGTGTAAAGGGCCCCAAAAAAGGGAGATGCTTCCCGTTCTCCCAGAACATTGATTTTTGTGAGCCCAGTTACAAACAGCCTCCAGAGAGCCTGTTCTACACAAGAGCAGTGGAGTCGGACTGCAGCTAGAGCCCATCATCATCCTCATCTGGTTGTAAGGAGGCAATCTAGTATATTATTCGTGGCACTAATCTCTAATTTTCCTCACATTAAAGAGACACTATAGTCCCCAGAACCACTGCAGCTTAATGTTCTGAATCCAGTTGACCATCACGCCAACGACACCCTGGATGAGGTAGGACCAGATTTTATTAGGACTGGGTGAGTGTAGTCATGCATTGGGCTTAGGGCTCTTTAACACGAGCGGATGCCATGTGGGTAAACAAGAAAATGACGTTGTGCTGGACTGCTGGTATAATTACACAATGCTATGGGGCTGGTATGTCATTTTTTCCAGGGCTGGTTTTCATACCCAGTCCGGCCCTGGTGGAGGCAGAGCTCTGCCAACTTGGATGGAAGGCTGGGTAGCTCGAGGGCGCACAGCCGCGCACTGTGCGCCCTGATCTCTACGTTTAACCCCCCTGACCCCTCCCACCCTTGAGCACGCAGAGCAGAGAGGGGGTGGAGCGAAGAAGGAAGGGAAGGCCACTGAGCAGCCGAGCAGCCAGCCACCAGCAATTTCCTGCCTCTGAATGCCTTCTGGGACAGAAGTGGGCTCCTGGATTGGAGTGCAGCTCCTTTCTTCTTCCCCAGGGCGACACTGGTGTTTGTCTCCAGTCCCCAGAGTCCCCAGAACCACACCAAGTGCCAGACTGCAGCCAGAGACCAGATCATCTTATTGTCCTGGTGGTAAGTAGACAATGCAATATGTTTATTATGTAATTGTTAGTTATTAATTCTACATTGGAAACTAATTTACCTCACATTAAAAGGACACTATAGTCCCAGAACCAGTACAGTTTAATGTAGTGGTACTGGTGTCTATAGCCTGTTCCTGCAGAGAAAAGACCCTGTGCAGTACTGGTGGTAAAGGAGCACTATAGTGCCAGGAAAACAAACTCATTTTCCTGGCACTATATAGTTGCTAGGAGTGGGGCACCCTCGTGTCCCCCTCCCACTGGGCTGAAGGGGTTAAAACCCCTTCAGCCACTTACCTTTCTCCAGCGCCGTCACTGGGAACTGTTCTCCCCGATCCTCCTCTCAGCTGCGAATGCGCATGCGCACGCATTCAAAACTATGTTCCGCGTCTTCCCACTGTAATTTTCACAGTGAGAATCGCGGAAGCACCTCTAGCGGCTGTCAGGGAGACAGCTACAAGAAGCTTGATTAACCCTAAGGGAAACATAGCAGTTCTTTTAATTTAAATGCTGAGAAAGGGGTGGAACATATGTGATGTCATGATATGGGCAGATCATCTGATAAAGGGGGGGGGGGGCGGCAATTTTTATCTTGCCTAGGGCGGCAAAAATCCTTGCACCGGCCCTGCATGTCGCTGCCACAACTATAGCTATTTATATTATCAAGATGTAAGAGCAAGTTATAGTTGGCATCAGGGGTAATAACAGAAAACTTAGGGCCGATTCAGATTTCTGAGCACCACGTTGGGCGCCAACTGATAAAGTTGCCCCTAATAGGGGCCAATCACGTTTGCTCTAATGCTCCAAATTAATAGTAACCCAAGGGTTTTACGTGCACGGAAGAAAATAACTGACACACACACTGGCATTAAAGCTAATTCTTGTTTATTACAGGAAGTACAGCAGTTTTATATAGACATCAGAGAGTATGTGAGAGCTTTCTTAGCTGAATTCAAAGAATGCAGTCCACATCTCTATCACGGCCGTAGTGCTTTGTGGATCCGCAAAACACGGATTCTGGCCGCATGCGTTCCGCAATTTGCGGACCGCACATGGCCGCAACCATAATAGAAAATGCCTATTCTTCACTGCAACTGCACCCAGCACCTGGACTCATTTATGCGGCCGTCTGAATGAGCCCTTACACTGTGGTCGAGGTCTGCATAAGGGGAAAGATTTCATGTGTTTCTCTTTTAGCCATATTGGATACTATAATACAGATTTGGGGCGGTCTACCCAAGTTATACCTACAGGTTATATGGTAGTAACAGCAGCAAAATAATATCACTCCCGAGTAACACCATTTGTTCTATGCACAAGGTATTAAACAGAATTCTTCTCTACACTTGACAGGAACTTAGTTGTTAGGATCCACCGCCACACTGTGACCTACGCAAGCAAAGCTGCAACCTGAGAGCTTCTTCTCAGAAGCATCTGAATAAGAAATGTCCACAATATGCCATATTTCAATATCAAGGCGTCTCCAAGGTCGCTGGGTGATGTGTATGGCGTTATCAAGATTTTTCAAAGGAGCAGCATCAAACAGTAACTCTATGCTCAGGATTGGTTTGCATTTCAAAGAATTGTACAGAACACGAGAGCCTCGTTATGTGCCACTTACTGTACTATTAATGCAACAACAAGAGTGTACTGGTTCTATACCCACTATAACAACTCCTCCACAGCATGGATTGAACTCACGCCTCATTATCTCCTGTAAAGCCGGCCACACATTTCAGACAACGAACTACCCAGCAGCAACATGTCAGACTAAGGCCTCATGCACACGACAGTTGTTTTTCATGGCCTCCGTTCTGTTTTTTTTGCGGATGGGATGGGGACCCATTCATTTCAATGGGTCAGCAAAAAAATGCTGATAGTTCATCCATTTGTGTTCCGCGTCCGTTGTCCGTGTTTCCCTACAGCAAAAAAAATAGTGCATGTCCTACTTTTTTCACATTTGCGGACAAGGATAGGCATTTATTACAAGGGATCTGTGGAAAAAAACGTATCCTCCAAAAAAAACGGATGCCGCATCCATTTTTTTGGACAGACGCACAATTTGCGTGTGCATGAGGCCTAAGGGTACTTTCACACTAGCGTTTAAGTTTTCCGGTATTGAGTTTCAATACCGGAAAAAAACGCTTCAGTTTTGTCCCCATTCATTGTCAATGGGGACAAAACTGAACAGAACGGAATGCTCAAAATTCATTCCGTTCTGTTTAGTTGCGTTCCCATACCGGAGAACAAACCGCAACATGTTGTATTTTGCTTTCCGTCCTGGAATGCGGAGCAAGACGGATCCATCATGACCCACAATGCAAGTCAATTGGGACGTATCCGTTTTCTCTGCCACAATCTGCCACAATAGAAAACGGACCCGTCCCCCATTGACTTTCAATGGAGTTAATGACGGATCCGTCTTGGCAATGTTAAAGAGGCCATCAAGGCCACATTTTATCTCATGTGTATGGCTAGCATAAGGTGCAGGCACGTGTCATGGGGCAGAGCTGGCGCACACATCAAATAGTTGTAATAACAAAACTGTAAAGGCTGCGCTGGCAATAAGGGGCTAATATATGAAAAATGTCAATAAGCCACACCGCCCCTCCTGTACTGACCCAACTCCTCTCTTATCAGGACCCACAGCTTGCCTCTGCCTGTCTCTCACACTGGTCTTTCAGCTGTGGACACAGGCAGCCCTCCCCTCAATGGAAAAGTGCAGCCAGCCAGTAGCGCAGGGGCAACACGCGAGGTGCACGGTGGACCGATGAGGGGCCAAATAATAACACACAGTTCATCAGCTTACTCACGGTTAGCAGAAAGCCTCCCTGGGCTGGCAGCACAGTGTTAAGGTGGACAGCACGAAATCCTCCGGGGCACGCTCTGTGGTAGTGTGGTAGGAAGCATCAGCCAAGATGGTGGTTGAGGTGCCCTTGATGTTAGGGGTGCTTAGGGTGCTTGTTGCGGCTGAGTCCCTTGATGGTTTTTGTCGTGACGCCAGTACCGTTAATGGTGGTACAACCAATAGTGGTAATAATGAGGTAGACAGTGGTAAGGTGCAACTCACAACTTTTACTGTTGATGACTTTGGCTGCAGCAGTACAAAATACAGTCTCTTGTTGGTATTACAGTTAATCTGCGAATTAGGCTTTCTTGGCTGGATTTGGGCTTAGCCGGAAATTTATGTATCAGTTTAATTTGGTGAGGTTGCCGGAGGCTATGATATCCTTCACCTGAATATCCAAAGGTCTTTAATACCTGGTTGGTGGCTTTTATCCTTTGGCTGTGAATCCTTTCCTATCTTTGTCCCTTTCTGGACTAAACTTTAACTGAGTAGAAGTGCTAGATCTGCACTCTCTCAAACTCAGCAGAGTAACTTGAGATCAATGAACCATTCTGTCTAATCTCCACACTGATCTAACTCTGATCTGATCTCAACTGACTAACTAGGCCCTACCTAGGTATATATATAGAACCTAAGTTTTATCCCCATCTAGTGGTGGGATGTATAAATTACACCAGACCAGCCTATGAACAGGGATACCACAGGTATTGCAATGGAAAATAACAGACAATATAAAATGTATAAAAAATCCATGAAATGTAACTTGGATCAGCTGCGCAATGGGACGGTATTTTGTTAATGTTACACTGTGATCACTCAAGTTTAGGAGACAAATAGGCACTTTACCTTCAGAAACGGTTGGTTCATAGTCACCTAGCAGGGGAAAAAACTTGAACTGCAGAGACAAGGGAGAGATATAGGGGATCATCACCATGTGGAAGTTGTTCCTTCTGTAAATACATACCTCGTATCAAGAAATACACGAACCCTGGGGATAAGAAAGAATACGAAATTAGACAGCTAATAACATGTAGGACACAAGGAGTTATTTATATAGCCGCTTGCCCATGCCCCAAATTGTATGTGGGTAAAACCATACAGGAGCTGAGACGCCGCATCTCAGGCCATTTGAGCACAATTGAAACAGACAAAGAGACCCCTCTGGCTAGACATATTAAATATATACATGGCAACCAGAGTTCCGTTTTACGTTTCTGGGGAATTGAAAAAATATCCATGGGACCAAGAGGGGGGAATCTGAATAAAAAACTTTTACAAAGTGAAGCTCGCTGGATTGATAGATTAAATACTATGAGTCCTTATGGACTGAATGAAGGTTTTTCATTCACAGCATTTATCTAAAAATAAAAATAAGAGAAAAATATTTTATCATAAACCCAGAATACTGAAGAAACCTAGAATACTGAAGTAAAAATAACATATTATAAAGAAATAAAAAGGAAGGAAAAAGAGAAAGGCCAATTACCATTGTGTTCAGTATTAGTCGTGGGAGTATCAGAGCCATAGCGTCATTCCTATAACCTACAGATTAAAAGAGAGGATAAAATATTTATAGAATCTATTAAAACATCCCAAAAGAAGAATTGACTATCCACTATATATATTAAAGATTATAAAACATACTATATACTATCAGATGAATAAATATCTAATTAAGATAATAATATATAAAATAAAGATTGTGGAGTAGACCATCAGACGTAGATCCGATATAGGAATGGTACCACTATGGCACATATTCGTAGGATACCCCACTAAAGCATCAAAACTCAGGAACGAGGACAAAGTGCAAAATGAATAAATATATTGGGTCAGAGTAGATATATTATATATACCATGACAACAAAGGATGGTTCCAAATTATCTATGGAACGAGAAATATTTGCACAAGTAATATCCCCTGTTTGTAAGTTTATCTGAATCTCTATCCATATCCAGGAATCTTCTGAATCCTTCCTGAGACAGAGTTGGGGGGCATGAGCAGTACGCTAGAGTCATTTAAAATCTAATCCGGAGATAGAGTCGGAGAGCATGCGCAGAAGAATGTACGTACCGGAAAATGTATAAGTATGGGCACATGCGCACATAATTGGAATTCTTGGAGGCCCAGAAGACAAAGTCGGACTAGGACTATTGGAGGGTTATTGTTATTTTCTTTGACTTGTACTACAATAATGCCTTGTTGGGATAGTGTAGTTCCTCCTACTTGAACGGTAGGTTCCCAATAACCCAGTATTGGTACAGGTTTGCCGTTACTGGCTATGAGACAGGATTCTGGGGGCTGGGTAAGTTGATTTTGGTCCCAGTATTTCTCAAATGCTGTTTGTTGGATGGTAGTGACTTGGGATCCTGTGTCTACTAGGGCAACAAAAGGAACTCCATTTATTGAAGTGTCACTTCTGGACGGGATCCTACATATCTTGGCATCCAATAGGGATCTTCTGGACCTATTGATTTACCTCCCGAGGGGTGGTCCTTGGCCTCGGGGGTCACTCGTTTAACTGCCAGCAGGTGGCTTCAGTATGGCCTGGCTTGTGACAGTATGTACAGATAAGCCGCTTGGGGGTACTAGTGCGGTCAGGAGGGCATCCACCCGAATTTCTAGAGTAAGTCTCTTTATAGTCAGGAGAGAAGAGTCTTCTGGACACAGGTTTCTCATCCTCCAGCAATAATGTTTTTTCCCACTGTTCCATTTTTTTGTGAACTTTCTCCAGACTTTTAGTCAGGAATTGGACTTGTTCAGTAAGGGCAGCAACTGTGTCAGGAATTGGGGCTTGAGTTGCCTGACTGACGACAGGTAAAGGTTTTACAGGGGTGACCAGCTGTGTTGCTGGCACTGCAGCGGATCCAACAGGTTCTGTAGGTGGACTCTTTCCCAGTATACTGATAGATAATTCTTTAAAGTCTAAGAAAGCAGCACTTGGATGCTGGGCGGCTAACATTCTTAGGCTACTTTCACACTAGCGTTCGGAGCGGGTCCGTCTGATGTTTCATCAGACGGATCCGCTCCTATAATGCAGACGTTTTCATCCGTTCAGAACGGATCCATCTGCATTATAACTTAGAAAAATTTCTAAGTGTGAAAGTAGCCTGAACGGATCCGTCCAGACTTTACATTGAAAGTCAATGGGGGACGGATCCGTTTGAAGATTGAGCCATATAGTGTCATCTTCAAACGGATCCGTCCCCATTGACTTACATTGTAAGTCTGGACGGATCCGCTTACCTCCGCACGGCCAGGCGGAAACCCGAACGCTGCAAGCAGCGTTCAGGTGTCCGCCTGCTGAGCGGAGCGGAGGCTGAACGCCGCCAGACTGATGCATTCTGAGCGGATCCGCATCCACTCAGAATGCATTAGGGCTGGACGGATGCGTTCGGGGCCGCTTGTGAGCCCCTTCAAACGGAGCTCACAAGCCCCGAACGCTAATGTGAAAGTAGCCTTAGTTGGCACTTTAAATTGTCTGTATTGACACCTTCAATAAATTGCTCTTTCAGGGTTTTGTCCTGATTCTCTGCCTCATGGGGGTCTACTTGAACAACAGCTCTAAGGGCTTCCTGCAAAGATAATGCACAGTCTCTGAGTGACTCACCCGATTGCTGTTTCTTGCTAAAGAACCTCATCTTGACCTCTGACAGGTCCTGGGTTCAAAGGTGGTGTAGAGACGTTCAAATATCTGCTCCAGTGTCCTCCTTTCTGAGCTTGGCCAGGATTTCACTTCTCTGAGAGCAGCTCCTTCCAATTGCGCAAGGAGAATCTCCATCTGTTGTTCTGGGGATACAGGGTACAATCTGAACACAGCAAGAATTTTCTCTTTAAAGTCCCTTAAAGTATGAATTTCTCCAGAATATCACGGGAACCAGGGGGCCCCAAAATAATAAGGCATGGTTAAAGGCATTAAACTTGGCGCTGGGACCGGCTGCGGCTGCCGCAGGAGGTCCGCGGAGGTCAGACTGCACGTTATCTTCTTGTACAGACATGCTGACAGTAAGTAGATTACAGTTAGGTAAATCGGATGCAATTTGCGACAATTTTTTGCGGCGTTGCTATGGGCGACCGCTATTTTGCGGTGTATGGCCCTTTAAATACTTGATACCGGCTGAATACAATACTCAGGCAGCGCTTACTTGAGCTTCTGGTAGCGCTCCTGGCTAGCGGTGCTCCCTTTAGCTTAGCAGGGCAAATCGAAGTACTCACAGACTGTGTGCTCTATTTGGGGGACGGCAGGCAATGCGATTCTCTCCGTTAGCTCGCCTGTGTGAGATCTCGCGATACTTTGGGATACACGCACGTCACACTCTCCTCCCATGCGCGGCGTTTCCCTTTGATGTGGCCACAGGCAGAGGAGGCGGCGCTGCGTTTGTATACAGGGTTCAGCCTCGCAGAAACAACACAGTAAAGGTAGGATTGGCTTGACCAGACAATTTTGCATAAGGGGGCGGCACTACGTTTTCCCTCTCTTTAGGGGGTGTCGCTAACTTGTCCACAGTGATGGCGCAGTATTTCTTTTCAAACAAGAACTCCGTTGGCCATCTTAAGTGCATATAAACAGTCTATTCACTGACAGCAAGCCGTTTTAGAGACACACAAATGTCGGATTTTCTCACTTTTAACACAGCGATTTTTATGCTGGGGACTAGTATAGCACTTCCATACACTTTCCAAGCAATTTAAACTGTTCTGTAGCCCAAAACAGCGCACAATAAGCAAAAGTCTCTCAATAAAGCAAAGAGGCTTATTCACATGCGACAGTCTCTCAAATATGGCGCAAGGGTTAATATCCTGTTCGTGACGCCAAGAAAAGATATGCAGCAAGCCAGTAGCGCTGGGGCAACACGTGAGGTGCACGGTGGACCGATGAGGGGCCAAATAATAACACACAGTTCATCAGTTTACTCCCGGTTAGCAGAAAGCCTCCCTGGGCTGGCAGCACAGTGTTGAGGTGGACAGCACGAAATCCTCCGGGGCACGCTCTGTGGTAGGAAGCATCAGCCAAGATGGAGGTTGAGGTGCCCTTGATGTTAGGGGTGCTTAGGGTGCTTGTTGCGGCTGAGTCCCTTGATGGTTTTTGTCGTGACGCCAGTACCGTTAATGGTGGTACAACCAATAGTAGTAATAATGAGGTAGACAGTGGTAAGATGCAACTCACAACTTTTACTGTTGTTGACTTTGGCTGCAGCAGTACAAAATACAGTCTCTTGTTGGTATTAGAGTTAATCTGCGAATCCACTGTTTCCAGGCTTTCTTGGCTGGATTTAGGCTTAGCCGGAAATTTCTGTATCAGTGTAATTTGGTGAGGTTGCCGGAGGCTATGGTATCCTCCTAATATTATATTTACCCCACCTTATATGAGTAGTCTTCTCATTTTAAAATAATTTTTTCCACATTATTATTTTTTCAACATTTAATATTTTAACGTTTTAAAAGTATACTTAGAGTAATTTATTTCAGTGATTATTTACAAAGATGTAAAAAAAAATTATCAAAGAATCATTATAGAAGAAATTGTTGGAGAAAATCGTGAATCGCAGAAAAATCGCGAAAAAATCGTGAGAAAAATCGAGAGAAAGGAAAGCGGAAAGTATCGCAGTAAGGATAGTCTGTATGAATGTGATACTTTTATCGATGCGATATTTGCACATTATTTCATTATCATCTATCTTTGTATCTCTATATGTTCCCAATGTAATATATAGCAAGGTATGGATGTGTACTAATATAGGATTATAGAAGAGTCCCAATAGCAGGAGGTTCTGGCCCCATAATGGACTGACTCCAGTTCGGATTTTGAAGAATTCCCAAACAATTGAGACACCTCCCCATTGAAACAAGACCCCCTATATAAGGATAGCCTTTCCATTATGCTGCTTAACCACTGAGGAAGGGGCAAGTTCAGACCCCGAAACGCGTTCGGTGATAGCAGCTACAGGACCCAAAGGAGTCAAGATATCGTATGGCATTTTAAAAGACCTAAAAGGACTTTAAAGAATCAACCAATCTCAGCTGAGTGACGATTAAGTAGGCGCGCGCCTTACTACCACAAGAGCTACAAGTTGTTACAGCCTTCGATACTACCTGCGACAACGCCCTCTACGGGATCACGTGGACAAAGCCGATCACGTGACCGGAGAATACAGGAACAAGCAGAAAGGTCCTGCACACAATCCTGGCGTCCTGACCGCATGGAGACCGTAGGATCGAATCATAACGTGTGTCGTCTGGAGGGGTAACGTACTGAACATTTGTACAGACTTACTTGTTGATGCCCTAACCGGACACAATTGTCTCTAACATACGGAGCCTGATATATTTGGCGGAACGCTACACCAGAACCTTGGGTAGCAGTTTACAATTATACGTTGGGGGTGAATATCGATACTTTGCAGCCAGATAGTGCTGTTGACCCTCTCCTTACAGACTGTGATACCAATCATTGTGGACTAGTAATTACCCATACAATTAAGTGTACTATTGGGGACTGAAATCCACTCATCCATTATAGCTATAGTGTGAGGCAAGCTATAGTGACTTCCAATCTGCCCACTAGTGGTACCATCTGGAATTTGCTGAGTGGAAGCTTTATCTGCAAACATAGATTTTATTCTGAGTATTTTATTTAGTGTTTTATTTAGTGTTTTATTTTATGTAGATGATATATGTAATTCTACATGGCGCCCTTTTTTAATAATGTGATTTAATGTGATTCAATGTGGTTGGAATTATATTTTACTATATTTACTAGGGTTGTCCCGATACCACTTTTTTAGGACCGAGTACAAGTACCGATACTTTTTTTCAAGTAGTCACCGATACCGAATACCGATACTTTTTTAAAATGTCATGTGACCGTTTTGGGGGATCTGTGGATCTGTGGATGACGCACTGTCATGTGGGGGATCTGTGGATGGCACTGTTATGGGGGACCTGTGGATGGCACTGTTATGGGGGATCTGTGGATGGCACTGCTATGGGGGATCTGTGGATGGCACTGTTATGGGGGATCTGTGGATGGCACTGTTATGGGGGATCTGTGGATGGCACTGTTATGGGGGATCTGTGGATGGCACTGTTATGGGGGATCTGTGGATGGCACTGTTATGGGGGATCTGTGGATGGCACTGTTATGGGGATCTGTGGATGGTGCTGTTATGGGGGATCTGTGGATGGCACTGTTATGGGGATCTGTGGATGGTGCTGTTATGGGGGATCTGTGGATGGCACTGTTATGGGGGATCTGTGGATGGCACTGTTATGGGGATCTGTGGATGGCACTGTTATGGGGGATCTGTGGATGGCACTGTTATGGGGATCTGTGGATGGCACTGTTATGGGGATTTGTGGATGGCACTGTTATGGGGATCTGTGGATGGTACTGCTATGGGGTGGGATATCTGTGGATGGCATTGTTATGGGGTGGGGGGATCTGAGGATGGCATTGTTATTTGGTGGGGGATCTGTGGATGGTGCTGTTATAGGGGATCTGTGGATGGAACTGTTATGGGGAGGATCTGTGGATGACACTGCTATATGTCATCCACAGATCCCCCTCATAACAGTGTCCCCCAATACACCGGCCCCGCCGCTCACCGAAGTATTTTTTTATAAACGTGAATCCTTATCCAGTTATTAAGTTGAACTAACGCTGCCCTCTCCCATGTTCCCCTGTATCCCCCTGTATCCCCACAGCACTTACTTAAGCTTCCATAGCAGGCAGGGCGGACGGCAGCAGTAACGTCACTCACTGACGTTGCGCGTCTGCTCCGCCTGCTTCACTCATAAAGTGGGCGGAGCAGGCGCTCTACGTCAGTGAGTGACGTTACTGCTGCCGTCTGCTCTGCCTGCTATGGAAGCTTAAGTAAGTGCTATGGGGATACAGGGGGGACATGGGAACATGGGAGAGGGCAGCGTTAGTTCAAAAAAGTATTCTATTTATGTATCGGGGCGGGGTATCGGCGGCTGAGTACCGCCGAGAAAACTCGGAATCGGTCCCGATACCGATACTAGTATCGGTATCGGGACAACCCTAATATTTACTATTGATTGATTAAACTCATTATAATACAATCACAGTGTATTGAATATCCATTGGTTCCAGGTAGTCGAGTGCCCCCTATCTATCTATTTATTCTTATGGTATCCTTCACCTGAATATCCAAAGGTCTTTAATACCTGGTTGGTGGCTTTTATCCTTTGGCTGTGAATCCTTTCCTTTCTTTGTCCCTTTCTGGACTAAACTTTAACTGAGTAGAAGTGCTAGATCTGCACTCTCTCAAACTCAGCAGAGTAACTTGAGATCAATGAACCATTCTGTCTAATCTCCACACTGATCTCAACTCTGATCTTATCTCAACTCACCTAAAGAATTATTAGGAACACCTGTTCTATTTCTCATTAATGCAATTATCTAGTCAACCAATCACATGGCAGTTGCTTCAATGCATTTAGGGGTGTGGTCCTGGTCAAGACAAGCTCCTGAACTCCAAACTGAATGTCAGAATGGGAAAGAAAGGTGATTTAAGCAATTTTGAGCGTGGCATGGTTGTTGGTGCCAGACGGGCCGGTCTGAGTATTTCACAATCTGCTCAGTTACTGGGATTTTCACGCACAACCATTACTAGGGTTTACAAAGAATGGTGTGAAAAGGGAAAAACATCCAGTATGCAGCAGTCCTGTGGGCAAAAATGCCTTGTGGATGCTAGAGATCAGAGGAGAATGGGCCGACTGATTCAAGCTGATAGAAGAGCAACGTTGACTGAAATAACCACTCGTTACAACCGAGGTATGCAGCAAAGCATTTGTGAAGCCACAACACGCACAACCTTGAGGCGGATGGGCTACAACAGCAGAAGACCCCACCGGGTACCACTCATCTCCAACACAAATAGGAAAAAGAGGCTACAATTTGCACGAGCTAACCAAAATTGGACTGTTGAAGACTGGAAAAATGTTGCCTGGTCTGATGAGTCTCGATTTCTGTTGAGACATTCAAATGGTAGAGTCCGAATTTGGCGTAAACATAATGAGAACATGTATCCGTCCTCTGATGGCTACTTCCAGCAGGATAATGCACCATGTCACAAAGCTCGAATCATTTCAAATTGGTTTCTTGAACATGACAATGAGTTCACTGTACTAAAATGGCCCCCACAGTCACCAGATCTCAACCCAATAGAGCATCTTTGGGATGTGGTGGAACGGGAGCTTCATGCCCTGGATGTGCATCCCTCAAATCTCCATCAACTGCAAGATGCTATCCTATCAATATGGGCCAACATTTCTAAAGAATGCTATCAGCACCTTGTTGAATCAATGCCACGTAGAATTAAGGCAGTTCTGAAGGCAAAAGGGGGTCCAACACTGTATTAGTATGGTGTTCCTAATAATTCTTTAGGTAAGTGTAAATAGAACCTAAGTTTTATCCCCATCTAGTGGTGGGATGTATAAATTACACCAGACCAGCCTATGAACAGGGATACCACAGGTATTGCAGTGGAAAATAACAGACAATATAAAAATGCAGTTTAAAGTTATTTTGCAGTGCCCACGTGTTCCTGAGTGGGACGCTGCAAAAGGATCTGCTCAGAATGCATCAGTTTGCATCAGTTCAGTCTCCATTCCACTTTGGAGATGGACGCCAAAACGCTGCTTGCAGCATTTTGGTGTCCGTCTGATGAAACTGAGCCAAACGTTTTCACTGACACAATCTGGCACAATAGAAAACGGATCCGTCCTCCATTGACTTTCAATGGTGTTCAAGACGGATCCGTCTTGGCTATGTTAAAGATAATACAAAACGGATCTGTTCTGAACGGATGCAGACGGTTGTATTATCCATGGCGGATCCGCACAAAACGCAAGTGTGAAAGTATCGGAATCCTCTGTTATTTACACCTGTCCTTCCAGTGCTGCCTCAGGGTCTCTGCCCATCTGCAGCCTCTGTGCCTCAGCTGCATTGTCCAAGAGCTCTCCACTGCTACAGCTTCTCAAGCACATGGAACTGACCACGGCCAACGCCCCAGCATGAGGAGGTGGAGGGGTACACCATGTGGGCACACTTCAGAACTGCCAGGTGGCACCAGAGTCCCTCCTGTTGATCTGGTCCTCACACACATAGCAGTCAGCATCATATCATAGGACTCACAATATAATATAGCACTGAACCCGTTGCTGGCCACTTCTATGCCCACTGAGGGGGAGACACCGCCAAGTTTAACTACAATAAGATAGCAGGGTACGTTGCCTGCTTGAGGACCTGAAAAGATCAGGACGTGATCACATGATCACAGATCCTGTGTCTCCAACAATATTAATCATCCTGCAGCCTGGACACTAGGTGGCAACACAGGAATGCAAATGTATGTGTAAATCATCAGTAGCAGTCTAGGCTGGAATCTCATTATATCTATCTATCATGTATCTATCCACTATCTATCTTGCTATATATCTATCATGTATCTATTTAACTATCTATCTATCTCCTATCTATCTATCTATCTATCTATCTATCTATCTATCTATCTATCTATCTCATATCTATATATCTTCTATCTATCTATCTCATATCTATCTATCTATCTATATATTATCTATCTATCTAATGGATTTATCTAATCTTTTGTCTATATCATATTTCTCTCCATAAATCTATTATCTATCTATCTATCTATCTATCATATATCTATCATGTATTTATTTAGCTATCTATCTATATTTCTATCTATTTAACTATCTATCTATTTATATTGTATCTTTATAACTATCTATCTTTCTATTATCTATCATCTATCTATCTATCCTGTATCTATTTAACTATCTATCTATCTAGATATTTAACTAACTACCTATCTTGTATCTATATATCTATCTATCTATCTTGTATCTATCTATCTATCTATCTATCTATCTATCTTGTATCTATTTACCGTAACTATCTATCTATCTATCTATCTATCTATCTATCTATCTATCTATTCTCCATCTATCTGTCTATCATCTATCTATCTATCTATCTATCTATCTATTCTCCATCTATCTGTCTATCATCTATCTATCTATCTATCTATCTTGTATCTATCTATCTTTCTCCAGCATGGTGGTTCAGTGCTTAGCACTAGAGTCCTAGTTTTGAATCTGACCGGTTATAACATCTGCAGGAAGTTTTGTATGTTCCCCCCATGGTTGCGTGGGTTTTCTCCCACACTCCAAAGATATACATAATGACTTCCTATGAAATTGACCTTAGTGTGTGTTGGGGTCGGTGCATTGCAAATGTTTGTTATTATCTATTAATTTTACATGGACACTGAATGGAAAACACATTCCCTGTCACAGACCTCCTTGTCTCATATCCTGCCACCTGTGTCATTACTAGAGAGTAGAGGAGCCCAATCCTGTCGCAGACATACATAACGGAAGGTTATTTAACTCATATGTAACATGGTGGAGGGGTGATAGTGGAGAAGTGAAAGACAGGCACCATGTTGGTAGAGGGAATGGGGGATGCTGCCCTGATTCAAGTTTTGATGACCTGACCCACCTGGGAGGAGACCAGCGGGTGTGACTAGAAGACCCCCGTTCCCATTAATATTTAGTTGGGCATGTTGCACCTGTCTTTGAGTAGGCAATGGCAAGGCAGATTTCCTCGAGAAAGAGATGATAGTGTGAATTGTGAAAGGATCAGCCGCGAGGTTGTGGGCAGTGCAAGATGCCTGTGCCTAATTTCACCACCCCAGCCCTACATGAGGGTTAACTGCGGCACTGCGATGCTGTATTAAACCTATCACCCGTATGTGCTCTGATAGGGTGTCATGAGATGCGTGAGGAAAGGGTGGTCCCTATGTAGTCTCTTGAAAAGGGGCATGTCCATACCAGAAAGTCACCATGCCAAAAGTTTGTGCACAACAGTTAAGTCTGCGTGTTGGCAAGTATGCTATTTCCCCATCAGTAAAGTTGCCACCTGGTTTACCAAATTCTGTGTGCGCCCAAACCTCCCCACTATCCTCTGCCTGCCTCCGGTCTTAGGTTCTGTTCAGTAACCAGGAGGCTCAGGACGAACAATTATATTGGACCGTCTATTTTCACATCTGCGCTTTTGCTGTGCAGTTTGGAGATCCAGCATGGCTTACATGGTTTTCGGTGTTGAATCCAGCATGTTCAGTTTCCCATGCCGCACACAAAAACGCTGCTTGCATGGCAAAGCAACAAACTGGAACAGAATGCATTCTGGTGCACTCCATTCCAGTTTGTTCAGTTTTGTCCCCATTGACAATGAATGGGGACAAACCGAAGCGCTGTGCTGCGTTTTTGAGACCCCGTGCCAGATCTCAAAACCAGACAGCATTACGCAGATGTGAAAGTACTGTAGCCTTACTTCGATTCCATAAAGTTCTGGTGGGCGCCATGCTCTGCGCAGGGGACTCCAAGATGGCGCTTGATCCTGATGTCTAGAAGCTCAAGTTCTCGCGAATCTCGCGAGAACTTGAGCTCCTTCTCCCTGGCTAAGAGCGGGGCGCTGCGATTGGATGCGCTCGCTGCCAGGGAGAGCATAACCGCGCCCACCAGAACTTAGAGAACAACGCCTACTATAACTTTGTTGCCTCATTTGCATATGAGGCGATGAAACTAAAGGAGAGCGTAGCGGCCGAACGGGGGGTCCATTTAAAAAAAAAAAAGGGTCCGGACATCAGTGAGAGCAGCCCCATAAGGTCGTATAAGAATTTAACACACTATTTTCTGATGAAAGGTCCTCTTAAAAAGGTGAAACTAACAGATGAGATAGACTCATTACATGCAAAGAGAGATATTTCAAGCCTTTATTTGTTATAATTTGGATGATTATGGCTTACAGCTTATGAAACCCCAAAGTCACAATTTTGAGGTACCATTTGCTCAGGGGGTATGGACTAATTAGCTGACTGGAGTGTGACACTTTGAGCCTAGAATATTAAACCTTTTCAGAAAATTCTAATTTTAAGCTGCATTAATGCAACTCCTTTTAATTTGCATTACTGAAATAAATGGACTTATGCACGATATTCAAAATTTTCGATTTCACCCGTAAATAGATAAATATGAGCAGGTGATGTGGACAGCAAAAAAAAAAAAAATAACTGTGCATAGTTTGTCTGTATCTGTTTTCCAGCTTGAAAGGAGGGTGTAGCTTTTTGGAAAGGTGGTGTAGGTTAAGATGAGACAAGCTGCACCACAATACAATGAATAGTTGGTTAAACAGAAGGATCTATGATCTAGGTCCTAGGATGATCTAGCTATGACTGCATTACACGGATGGTGCACATGTGCCTTCCGCAATTTGCCAATTTGCGGAACGGAACAGGAGGCCAATTATAGAAATGCCTATTCTTGTCCGCAAAACGGACAAGAATAGGACAGGACTCAAAATTTTTGTTGGGCCACGGAATGGAGCAACTGATGCGGAGTGCTGTCCTCATCTTTTGCAGACCCATTGAAACGGCCCGTATACGGAACGCAAAATACGTTCATGTGAACGAGCCCTTACTCGGTGAGCCACTTGGATCAATATGGCACGTTTTTATACTGCCAGCCCTACATGTGACTGTATGAACGGACTGTTAGTAAATCTGCCTCATTGTGTCCAGGCAGAGATGCATTAATGAAGTGAGGTCACCGTGTTTTCTCCACAGGGTGTAACTGCTAATTACTTGTTCCAGAGAAGACAAGACCCGTAGACGTCAATGAGGATACAGTGAATGGACTGCTTACAATTACAGATTGACCTCACGTTAAAATGGATGCAGTTTCCTGCTCTGGAAGCTGCGAGGAGCCATCAATTATTTCCTCTGCACACAATACACATTTCCTAATTTAGTTGGGTTTTGGGATTAGCACCTGGAGATGGTGTCACAGGATAGAGAACGGGGTTGTAGGAGTAGGGGGGGGGGGGCATTCCACCAGCAGGACCCTTTATGGGAATCTTTCATGGACAGCCCTGCACTTGCCCGGCACACTCTGCTGTCTGGAAAATGCTGGCTAGATAAGGCTGCAGATAACAGGTCACAGGGAAGGGGTATAAATGGGAGAGGGGATTGGTACAGGCTCCAGATCACTGGGGGAATAGAGAGAGGGTGTCACCTAGAAGGACATCATCAACTTCACCGAGAAGCCACCAGTTTATTCCGTCACCTGCTCACAATGGAAATGAAGCTTTCTGCCTTCTGCACCCTGCTCTGTGCCACCCTGCAGCTGCTTTCATGCACAGCTCACCCCATAGCTGATCCAGACACTGACAGGGAACTGGATTCCTTCAAGGTAAGCTTTACATGGCGGTACTTTCTGTATTAGTTAGCTATAGGTAATTTAATATTGATGGGGGTAGTAGTCTTACTTATAGGGTAACGAAGGGCATAATGAGCAGGGTATAGAGAATCTGGATGTAGAGGACCGCTGCTTCTACCTGGGTCATGTAGAGCTGCATGGTAATGCATGGCATGCTGTGTCTTGTAGTTCTACACCAACGATGAGCATCGTTTATTCACCTATACATATGGACGATGCAGGG